>NC_028453.1:3259829-3267060 GCF_000263155.2 Setaria italica | reverse complement strand
CAGATATCAAACCGTTACTTCAGTCCAATGTCGCCCCATTATCCGCTCGCTCCCTCCCTGTCCGCTCCCTTCCCCCCACCGCTCCTCCTCTGCCTCCTCCCCTACCTCCGCTCCCCTCCGCCTCCCTCTCTCTTCCTGCGTCTCCCTTCCCACCAGAGCTCCGTCTCTCCCCGACCCCCTCCCTCTCCCGCTAGACCTCCCTCTCCCACTACCCCTACCCTCCCCTCTTCGCTCGCCCCTCACTCATGGCAGTGAGGAGCGACAGCAGGGCGAGGAGCGGCGGCAGCGCACGAGGCTGCGGCGGCGTGCGCGTGGATGCGGCCGTCGCCGGGTGGCTGTGGCGCGCATGTGGATGCGGCAGCGGCGGCGGGTGGCTGCGGTGGCAACGGTGAGCCCCCCCCCCCCTCTTATCTAGGGGCGGATCAATGCGGTCGGATCCGGTGCCGGTGCGGCTGGGCTCCGGCGGGTCGTGCTGCCGGGGCGTGCGGTGGAACGAAGCCGGGGCACGTGGTAGGGGTGGCGGTGACCGGGCGCGTCTCCGGCGAGGGGTCAAGCGGCCGACGGGAGCGTGGGGCCCAAGGGCGGTGACGGGGGCAAGGGCGGCGGCAGGAGGCAAGGGTGGTGACAGGGGCAAGGGCGGCGGCCGGTAGGATGCAGCTCGCCCCATGACGACGGGGTGCGGTTCGGGTAGGATTTTTTTTATTTTTTAATACCCCTATTTGACCCGGTACTAAAGGTCCCCCTTATTACTGAAGTAGCAGTACCGGTTGCACAACCGGTACTAGGGGGTTAGGAATCGGTATTGAAGGTCCTTTCCCCAACAGTAGGAGCTAGTGAAGAAGAAGAAGCCCACCGTAGTAAGCCAGAGTTCCTTCGTGAGTGGCTTTAGGAATATCCATTGGATCGGTGGTTTCGAGTCAGTGTCAGCGAGCACAAGTAAAGACACACCAGATGGTGCATATGGCATTGTAAAATCTGCGATCCTGGCGCGGTCATCGGTTATAGTCATGTCACGCACAGCTCCATCAAACACCTGTTTATTTCATAAAGAAAAACATAAGAAATGAAGAAACGCAAAAGGGGAAAAACTGCAGGCAAGCTTTGTAAAAGGATACATGGAATGCGTGTAAGGCTCACCCCTTTAGATACATTCTGTACTAGCTCGTCATAGGTACCATTGAAAGCACATAACTCATAGCATGGAGGAGATTGTAGCTTCTCTATAGCTTTCCTGAATATATCAATGGTGACGTTAACAAAAACTTTGAAGGCATGTTTCCTTGGCACAGCTATAAGCTTGACATAGCCCCTTTGCACTACACATGATTAAGAAATGTTTTAGGATCATATCAACGTGACAGGCCCAATGTTCTCAAGTTACTATGGCCTTTGGTGAACATAACATGGTAGAAAAATAAAAAAAATTCTACCACTAATGACTAAAATGTGACAATGGTTTACAACAATAACGACGATGATGATATGTCATTGTACTTATTCAGGTATTTTATAAGCAATACAGCCAAATATGCTAGGCTTCTACTCTACACTCGCCCTACCGTTGAACGATTATTAGCCATACTTTACATGCTTTATCCTCTCCATTTTCCCTACCATTGAATAATTTGTTCTTAGACTCAAGGATAAATTAAGGCAAAATAGGCGAGTTGATCCCTCAATTAAGCTCCAAGGGTCAAGTTCATTGCTCAACTTTTAGATCAGCTAATTTAGTATCTCAACTTTTATTTCTAGGTCAAACTCGTCCTTGTGCTAATGTAGCATGGAGAGGATAATATGAAAAGTCCCTTCTACCCTTGATCCTTCATTCCCTTCTCAATTCCCACGTGCATCAGGGACCACGAAGAGCAGGCTGTCTTAGGTGCCTGCAAACTGCAGGCGTTAGCACGGCCACAGCATCATGTAGTAGCCATTAATCCGGCTGGATCCGGAGCGGCTACATGCTCAGCTACAGCTAACCGCGATTCGCTGGTCCGTTAGCGCACTGGCCGCAGTGGCACTCCATGAACCATGGCTGCTGCGTTTGACTGGATTACCGTGTGCTGCCAACATCCGGTTCTGATTGAGTTCGTTCTCATCAAGTAGCATTCGTAGTTTGGTGTGGTGTGGCCTTATGGGTGTGTCCATGGCAAGCTGCTCATGCGTGCGTACCTAGTCATGCGATCGAAGACAGCAGCTCCATAGTTTAACCATGAGGCAAGCAACTTAATCAGGCAAAAAGGAAATTGAGAAGGGAAAAAGGAGGTAAGGGCAAAAAAGACATTTCATATTATTCTCATGACAAAATAGAGAGCAATATTAGTACAAGGATGAATTTGACTTAAAAAATTAAAGTTGAGGGACTAAATTGACCGATTAGAAAGCTCAGGGACGAACTTAACCTTCGAGGTAAAGTTCAAGGACCAAAACATCTATTTCACCATAAATTAATGCATTAATACCCTAGTGATACTTGGCAATGCATGCAAATGTCTTCTTTATTAGAATTCAATTTATTTTCTGGTCAAACAACATGCATGTGTGTGGTACTTTTTGTTGCCTTCACACCTAATGCGATCAAGATGGTTTCTATGCTCTAGTCTTGGCCACGGCCACGTTAACGTATTTATCATAGCTTTAGCTAATTGATATGCAAGCATATATCCAGATGTATAGCAAAAGAACATAAAGAAAACTAAAACGGAACAGAGGGAACTCTTTAGTTCCTAGTTATGCACCACCTCTATAAATATCTAATATATCTAATAATAGACTAACATGCACAATGGATGCCTTGATTTTTAACATGGTTTTATAGAATTAAAACAATCAAAAGGATATACTATGAATTATCTCTAACAGAGAAGATATATATATAGGCAACGATTGGATGAGGAGGTACGTAATAAGTTTGAAGTTTCTCGGTTACCATTAGCGTCTGCTCACTTTCGCAGCTGATCGATGGTAGCATCTCCGCGTGAACCACAAGCGTGCAGGGCGGCCTCCCTCGCCGCCATGGAGACGCCGGCACGGTTGCTCCTGCTCCCGTGGTCGCTCGCCAGCACGTCGTCCACGGCGCCGCCGGCTCGCCGCGCCGCCGATGCGTCCCGAATCGACGCGAGCAGGATGATGAACAGAGCAGCGAGGGTGAACCGCCCGAAGCGCCTCGGCCCATAATCCATTATATTTTCCCGCTTCGATGGAGTTCTTGTCGGGAATATTTGGACACCAATCATCTCCCTAGCTAGATTCTGGTACCAGCATGCTTCTAAAAATCCTAGCTTCTGTTGTTCGGTGGAGGCGCTAATCGGTGATCAATGGTTATTTTTTAGTTGTGTCATGTTTTGTCTTTGAATTGTTTGCAAGTTGTGTTCCTCCCGTTCCTCTGTTGTACTCCCCATCCCCTTCTACTTCCATCTTGGCTCTTGAAGCCACTGTAACCGCGCAAATGTTGTACCATCGTCGGCTTGCTGGCTTCTGTGGTAATATAATTCAGGTGGGACTCTTCGTCCCCCGTGACACGTTAAAAAAAAAATCCTAGCTGCTCCAGTATATATATAAGAATTAAGAACACGTGCTTGCTTGACTATCCGCCTGCACGTATTCCTGTTTGACGTTGACGAAACGGCAAAATCACCATGCATCACTCTCACGAGCTCGTGGAAACGTTCCACACGGCAATGCTCTCCAAGTCTCGATCGATCGTGTCCATGAGCGCCCTGTGCGTCAATCACTTGTTCTCGGTCGATTCATAGGGATTGGAACAGTTCGGTTTACAGACAAATTGTCGGGTTCCAGATAGACAGGGCCATACGAGAGGAGAATGTTCTCCATCACTTGACTTTCAAGATTTACCAGAACCGTTACATGCGATGGAGCGGTCACTGGTCAGTGGTCAGTCAGTCTTCCCGCCTGCAGGTTTTCTAAACGACTTGGTCTGCAGAATTGCTCTTCAAGTTACCAGCAGCAGGAAAATGTCTTGTAATAGCAAATCGGTGTTGTAATACCTGGAATCAGTGTTGAATAAATCGGTCGACGGTGAAGAGACCCTTGCTTTGCCGGCAAATCAGTGTTGGGACTGTCGTAACTCGTAATAGCAATTTGTTCCTTGAAGTCAGAAGACAAGCACTCCAGGTCCATATATTCTTCCTGAAAGAGAATTTCTCCAGAGGTGCAGGGATGATATGTAGATATTTTGATGCCCTCGGACAAATCTTCATCATCGAGCTTCAGGTAACTTGAGCTAAACTGTAGCAAGAAATGTCTTGTAAATGCCTCGAGTATCTAGTTTAACCTCCTAGTAATTCATCTCTAATCTATCCGTCCCATTTTTTTCTAACTAACTGCATCAAGTATTCTTACTGTCAAAGAATAGCACCTGGACTATCAATTGGTCCGGCCTTCTACACTGCAGCGCAAGGTCTGTTTTTCAGGGCAATGAGAACGCGTGGATAGCTCTGATATCTAGTTTATTTACAACCAATGTTTTAAATAGTGGGCTAAGCTTTTTAGCGGCTCGGTTTTTCAGCTATAGCCTCAGATAGCCCCATTTAGCAATTTAATAAAAATGCATGTTACAACTCATAATTTAGTGGATAATTCTCTATTACGGTTCTGAATTATCGCACATCATTGACTGCAATACAAACGAAAAAAGCAAGAACAATGCAATGGTAGAAAGAAAAACACTAGAAACTTCCGGCCGGGAAATATTGTAGAAACTTCCGGCTGGGAAATATTGTTGAAACTTGCTCGTCTTCCTCATGAGTCAGGAGCTGCTATTAGCAGGCTAGAATCTAAATGAGGGGTCATTTAGCTTTTTTAGCCGGCTATTAGCGAATAATATAGTTTAGCACTAAACGGTGACTATCCTAGCCTCGGAGCTTCTCCATAGGCTAAATCCGGCTATAGCGACAGCTATAGCCAGCTATTTAAAACACTGTTTGCAACACAAGGCAACAGGGGAGCAAAACTTGAGGCTTCAGTGCTCAGACGGTGCTCACTGCGGCAACAATCAATATGGCACGAGGTGATTGCGCAAGGGCAAGAAACAGCTCAATTTATCCAGGATTTGAGCAGAATTCTGGAATAGGGCCTTTCCAATCGACAACATTTCAAGCAAGCAGGAGCCCCGACTGAAATGGGGACTAAAGACTTGAATACCACATCTTCAGGCACTGATGCAAATATGTTAATCTGGTTCCTTTTTTTTTCCTTTTGCAGAATAGCGTTTATACAAAATCGAAAATGGGTAGTCGTCAGCCACAGGACACAAACACATCATTACACAGGAGGCTGCTAAGACAACGACAGCGTGCCTGCCAGTCACCACACCATCATATCCTTGTTCCCATAGACTTGCTGCTCCAGATCATAGACTCGTTCCATTACTTCACCCTGCCACAAGTACATACATGCTACAACACTATCAGTGAAGTGAGACAGACACCCCCAATCAGCCGTGACCGTGGATTGCAGATGCTAAACCAAGTTAATGGACGACACAGTATGTAGCGGTTTGGGTAAAGAGTGACCACACACATACAACAAACCACACTTCTGGATCCTTTGGATTGTGCACAGCATCCGCGCATCCATCATCTGTATCTTAACTTCGTGTCAAGCTCATGCCCGTACATCCCACCAGGTACAGGGCCAGCGGCCATTGCTTGGTTGTGCACCTGCTGTTGCTTCGATCTGGCTGACATCTCCATCTGGATCAACCTTTCAAAGGCCTCTGGATGATTGCCTCTCACCTCTGGGCCTGATGGGCCTAAACAGTAGCAGAAAAAAAATTAATAGACCAGCAAATTTGGCTAGCATACCTTGCAGAAATTAAGAGAGCCAATACCTAGATAGAGAGTTGAAAATAGCGAACAGAACAAGGACAAGTCAAAATGAAAAACTGCCCTCCAAAAAAAAGTCAAAACGAAAAACGTAATCTCATGACAGCTAGTTGCTTCTCATACCGAAACATCGAACAAGTCCAAACAAAAATCTTAATTTCCAAAAAGAGCAGAATTTCTGCTCATGGAAAACCAGACTGTGCCATCTTAATTCAACTAGGAGAATTGAGTCAATGTGAACTATTAAATTTTGTGTCCTGTGATCAGGGATATCAGATATAAGAAACTAGTAAGCAAAATTAGCATTCCAACTGATAGCAAGACAGGCAATATGGAATATCTGAACTTGCAAGCTGTGACAGGTAACATCTGCTAATAAATACAACATACAAAATTAGCATGTCTGAGACTCGCACCTGGCATCATCAATCCAAATTCTCCATAGTTGGGCTGGCGAGGGTGCATATGGAAATTATTTACATTGCCCATCTCAGGTCTATAACCAGCCATGTGATGCACAGGCTGAGATGGTAGAACACCTCTTGGCAAGCCTTCTGGAGGAAAACTTCCAGGCATGGACATGTGTTGTAGCATAAGATGATGTGCAGCCAGGTCCAAGTGAGGGACCCCTGGACCATGAAGATTATGTTGCATAGGATTCGCATTAGATGGGAAAGAACGGTGGGGATCATGGCGTATCGACTGTGGCATGTCGAATGGGGTTTGCTGGTTCCTATTAACAATGTGATCCATCATAGGACGAGGTGTCATCATAGGTGGTCTACCCTGTAGAAGATGATAAAGATTCTGAGACTCAACCTGTAAACGCTGGTCGCGAGGATGAGATCCAAGTGCATCAGGACCAAGTACTTGAATGTGTTCTGCATCACCAGGCACAAGACTTTGAAGCCTATAGCTGAGATCATCAACTGCCTTTTCAGGTAATAGCCCTTCAACCCTGTTGGATCTCACTGATGGCAAAATATCAGAATTTTGACCAGGCAGAGAGTCATTCATCATAAACAAATTATCTTCTTCAGGCAGATGAATTTCCACACCTTTCTTATCAAAGCTAGTGTTACCCTGATTTAGACCACCAGTTAGTGCTGAATACTCAAGTCCTGGTTCTTTAGGGACAGCAGCATCTTTAGCATTGTTGAAGGATAGGGTCTGTTCAACAGGGTAGTATCCTTCATGGCTAGATGACAATAGAGTTTTGCCTGTCTCTGCAAACTCATTAGGACCACCAGTTACAGATCCTCGAATAGAAACTGGTGCATCTTTGGAATGGAGTTCGCTCATAAACGCAGCCCCAAATAATGCTTCCAATGTCAGTTCTTCCCTGAAGTAGGAGCATTATCAACTTTTTTAATTGGATCACTTCCAGA
>NC_028453.1:3107065-3259729 GCF_000263155.2 Setaria italica | reverse complement strand
TTGCATCAAACTCTGTGGTTCATCAGCTGATCCTATCTGGAAACCCAGAGAAGATGATGTGTTATTATCTGTTCCCTTTTGCAACAATTTAAGAAGATGTTGAGATGCATGATTATCTACAGCTACTTTCTGCATGGCAACTGGCTCATCTACAACAGTCTGATGCTCCTTTGTAGCATTTCTCTGAGTTGAGCCGCTATTGCTCTTAACCTGTGCCAACATTGTCTGCTCAAGATCCTCACATGTCATCATAACTGGAACAGTCTCCGGAATATCAGAATGGTTGTATTGTTCCAGAATGCCATCAGCAGGTGTAGAGGATGTAAATGAGAGAAGCTTTGGTGCAGAATCAAATTTATTAATAGGTGCTCTTGGTGACAAATTCTGAACAGCGGCATCAGATAAAGGAGCATGGATTATATTTTCTGGCCCTGGATGTTCATTTTTGACAATCATGGAGAGCAGGCTCTTTGAAGACAAGTCTTCTGCAGGTTTCAAGTCTGCAAGAAATACAAAGTATGAAATAAGCAGAACAGACAACCAAATGAATACTGTGGTGTGCAAGTTACATGTCTTCAGCTTTTATTTTTGTTTGGAAATTTTTGTGGCATGATGAGGTGTCTGACATAATGAGACCAGCTAGTGAAGCAACTTATGAGACAGAATTACCTTCATCAAGAAACCAGCGAGCAAATTTGGATGATTCTGGTACAGAAGAAGCATTCATGTCGTCATCGGTTTTCAATGACTGGCTCTACAAAACACGCAGAAGACAAATAAGCATATAACCCATGTAACGGATACTTCAATGCTCAACAGCATTGGAGCTTTCTTGATTTCTTCTTTTCAGATATTTCAATGTTGAACAAAATTGGGGCTTCCTACTTTTCAGAACACCTTGCCACTGCATGGCAACAATAAGAACTAAATTGTCATTTCTAAACTGTAACTCAGCACATGTTATATTTAAGCCTAACAGATTATGATGCGGATAAAAGGACACCTGAACTAGTGAATAAATGATGTAGAAAGCTATTGCATCAAAGCACAGCACAAGCCAACAAAAAGATGGATGTTTTAAATAAGAGCATAAACTTTCAACAGCCATCCTTTCTTATCAACAAATCAATGAATTGGAGCAGGAAAATAAATAATATTTAAGATCTAACTGTATTTATTAACATGAATTGCGCAACAAAATCAGATAAAGGTGCAAGTTTGGATCACATTGACATTCACTAGATTCAGTTGGATGATATTGCAGGTTATAGATTATATAACATGGAACCATAAATATCCATTGGAGGTTTTTGCACAGATTGGATCATCGGAAACTAAGAGTAAGCAGGACCAAATTGTACCTCAACATAAGTTGGTAAATTGCTGCCACTTTTTGATAATGCATTGCCAAAGAACTGTTCTAGTATTGAGATTGAATCATCCTTCCTAACTGGATCAATATTTTTTGATTTGCCTTCTTTTCCTATAGAATACTTATCCATCACATCAGCTTCCCAATCCTCACTCCCTTTCAGAATGCTAGAGGCCAATTCAGTTGAAGAGGCAACTCCACCAGATGGAAGCGTGTGCTTTGAACCCATAATAGCAATGTTATCGGAAATTCCCTTCCCTTTGCTTTCAAATGCAGTGAACTCTGTTGCTGACTGGTTAACCTCTAGCTGACCACCAAGTCGTGCAACAGTCGACATGTTAGCCTCAGTAGTAGTGTTACGACCCTACACAGTACAAACATATTAAGTAATACTACAACATTGGTGGATAACATTGCTATCCCTCTTTTGTAAAGGAAATGATTTCATCAGAGAGAAGATGAACTGAGGGTTCAATCTTCAATGAACACAAAATTTTCATAAAATGGTGTCAATGACATGCATGGTAGGATATAATTGCGTGTAATTGCTGGCATTCCTTATCTATTGAAACAACACCTGGATACACACCTTTGGGTCAAGTGAGATATTGGATGACTGTGACTGAAGCTTTTTGTCCACAAATGCATTTGCAAAACCAGGAGGGACAAGCGGCCTGGCAGCGGGAGCTAGTAGAACTGAAGACGGTTTAGTGGTATCTTCCTGATAAGAGGATACCACAGATCCATCTAGCTTCTCATTTTTAGCTCTGAAATTTGCTTTTTCAGTAGATGTCTGTAATTGTGACATTATATCATCACTAGGAGTTTCTTTTAGGATATCAGGACCGTTCTTCTTTCCTTGCATGGCTTTGTGTTGCTCTTTTCTCATCAATTCAAAAGACGCTGCATATAGGGCAATGTGAGACAGCATAGATGATTGAGGTGGGTAAAAAAATGGATGTTTTATGTTGCAGTAAGAGAAACTAACCCCTCCGCTTTTTTTCTTCTTCTGCTCTATCCTCATTTGAGCACTCAGAAGACCCAAATGTCTCATCGTTCATTGAGTCAATGTCTTTCCGCGAAAAAGGAGCAGCCTGTCATTGATAAGTGAAGTTCTCATGAAAATTGCAAGGGTAGACGATCAATAAGAGGAAGGATGGAGGGAAGGAAGGGCGCATGTGTGCAAGCTCCAACCTTGTTGGGACGTGGTGGCTGGTAGCGTTCCGATGTCCTGTTTAGCTGATGCGCATTAACATGGTCCTTTGATGCCAACTGCCCCGTATATCCTGTTGGCCGAGGGAAACCACCACTTCCCAGCAGGCCATCGTGCTCCGTGTTCTGCCAATTGCGTTTGTACTGGTTTCCACCACGCCCTGCTGCATAACAACATTATCAAACTCACAGCGTAAACTAAGCAATGCAGTCGACTTTCCTAATCTTCCATAAATAGGATGGAAAACAGAAAGTAAATACGCATGACTTATAACAATATGAGCGTGCAGTCAAATGTTCTCCATCTCCATTGGTTTATTAATTACTACTACTGGTGAAATAAATGCACGCATATATTTGTATAGACTATAAAGCATCCAAATGGCAAGTTCACAAGACAATGAATACCACATCACAGGCAAAAAGGCCACAGAGAACTAATTCTTACTAATAAATCATAGACTGCCAACATAACAAGAACTCAATAACTAGCATAAAACACTACCCAAAAAGAAAGGTAAATACCCTGTGTTAGAGACTCGCGATCAGGTGCCTCCCCATCCCGGTCGCTTGATCCAGTTGAGCGAGTGTCCCACCTCCCTCCAGTGTTCCCGCCACGAGAAGAGTAAGTATAGCCCCCCAACCCATCTGACCTTCCCAGGGGTGTATTGTAATAGCCCTTGTTTCTCTCAAGCACACCAGCTGACAGCTCCTGCAGCTCACTGTTGGACATGCAACAACAAAGATCACCAGGCAGCAATCCCACTAACTGCTACGGAAAAGGCCTGACCAATAGAAACGGAGGCGAACTGACCTAAGAAGCGCTGTATCGAAGCCAGCAGGCAGCTTCTTGCAATGCTCCAACTCGCCAAACGACAGCAGAAAATCCCTGGAGTACACTATCCTCGTCTTCATCCTGTCATAGATACACAGACACATGTCGAACACATCACAATCTAGAGGACCTGTCATGGCAGCTACCTACAGTGAAACGGAAGGCGTACTCACTTGGGCTCTGGGGCCTCGGAGCTCATCTCGCACACCGCGCCAAAGACCTCAGCTACCCGCGTCTAAGCTGAATCTAGGGCTTGACTGATTGGTTCTCACCCAGAGCCAAATTCTCCTCACCGAACTCCTCCCAGAGATTTACCTGAGTGGTGTTTCGTTGGTCCTCCGACTCAGGCAAACGAGGTCAGGCTCTAGGCGCACGGAATCAGACACCTGAGCTCGTCTCCCACGCCCTTCACGCCTTCACGCAAGGCCACAGAGCACCGCCTCCATCGCCGCCCGCCGAAGCTTCACCCCACCACCCAACGCCGTGGCGGAGATCCACGGCGCCCGGCAGGCGCTGCCGCTCCGTGCCCTCAACCCTGCGTCTGCGCGCCCGCCGCCTCGCCTGGTTGCCCCCGCCTCCCGCTCGATCCCGCGACGAAGCAAGCGGTTCGGACACCGATCTATGATTTGGGCTGGGATTGGAGGAGCGCGTCGATGAATTGGGGGTCGATGGGATCTGGGCATGGATTTCCTCCTATCGCTTTTGCCCTTTTCCTCGCTCGCTCTCTCTGCTCGGTGTACAACTGTTGCGCCGAATTAAGCTGAAAACGCCCCAAGCCACCGTCGCATTGTAAGGATGAAAGCACACATACTGATATACGCTTTCCTTATTCACAAAGCTTTTACGTTTCCACACGGGCATGGAGGGTAGATTTGATGCCACGGTCTGCCCTGCATGCTACTCTATTTTCTTGAAGCAGCGTACCAGGCCTCTAGTGCTGACGTCTCGCTCCACTAGCATGCAGCCCCACATCACAACGAAGTTAAGGGGCTGATTGGTTGCCCGCATGACTCCACAGCTAAGCTGCGTGGATGCAGAGAAGTCTGGTTGGTTGTCTGCGTACCCTCCGAACCCAGGCTTCGTACATGCAAAATGGAGGCTAGAACTGACTCACCAGAAACATAGGGAGTAAGTGTTTCTCACGAGTCTTGCTCGCATGGTGCCCGATTTGCATTGATAATGACATAATTAGTACATAATTAATATGTATTAAGTGATGTTAGAATATTAAGCTATAATAAGATGATTGATAAGATGATTAAGGACTATTGGAGTACAATCATACAAAAGAAATATACAGTTAGGGATATTTTATATTTTTTTCCGTACAATATATCTTCATATGGGTAATCAAACAACTTCCCTCCTCAACCAGACTCGATATGTGCAACCAACCAAACACCGTGTATTTGCATACACCCGACCTGGCTCACGGATACGAGCCAGGTTGAGGAGTATAGGTAACCAATCGGACTCTAAGGTTCTGGCCGGAGATGCCCTTGGAGCGCGCTCTCCTCCTTGTTCCTGATGGCGGGTCCATATGGGCCGTCCACGTCGCTCACCCCCCGCTACAAGGATCTTCGTCCACCTCTAGTTCCTCATGCGCCTCCTACAGCGACAGCTGCGCTGCGTCGCCTGTCGCCGCTGGTGGGATGGGGCTTTGCTCCTCCCTCACCCCCGCACGGCACGCTGGTTATTCCTGTAGGCGGCTCGCTCTCCTGCCATTCCTTTAGGTAATTTTGCTATTAGACACTCTTCAAGACTGGTTTTTGCTGATGGACAACACTCAATCTTGTATTTGCTGGTATAAGATTACTCAATCTTGTATAAAATGGAACGATTACATCTTATGCTACACACATGTAACTGAATTTTCTATTTGCATGCACAAATCTGGTATACATTAGGAATTAGGATTCAGAGCGTTCTTCGGTAGTTCAGTGTGCTTGCCTGTTTAACATTTATAGGTGACAAGATAAAACTCCATAACGACGGAATCATCATATAAATGTAATGAAAGCATACAAGGTTTAGATCTTATTCAACTAGTTTTACACAGTGTACAACTGATATAGTGTCAGCATATACAAGGTTCAGATCTTATTCAACTACTTTATTAGTGTACAACTAATATAGTGTCAATATCTTCTACAATACTAAGCTGATGGTTTTCTTGACTTGCATAATTCTGTTCAGGGCCTCCTAAACTACTCGTGTGCAGTTGTTGGTGCTTCATTAAGCAGCAAGATTTCTTGGAATTTTCAATACTGCCCTTGTTCCCTCCACGCATTCGTTGATGTGGATTTTTTAAAGTCTAAAGTAATTTAGCAAGCCATGGTATGGAGATTCCACTTAGCTACTCTAGTGTTGGCCTAGAGCAGATTGTTGATAGTCAATATGCAGGCCTAGAGCTCGACCTCCCGGGAGATGACGGGGAAAGGACACTAGGAGATGCACTTCATAGGATCATTCTATGACGCAAACGCTACATCATCATCCCAGCACGGAGGCATCATTGCTCCCCGTAGATCTCCCGCAGTGACCATCTCCTCAAAACTCAAGACCGTCATCTCCAGCACATCCACCCCAGGACCATCATCACCACCGGAACCGTCGCATCCTGTTCGATCACCGTCTCCATCTCCATCGAATCCTGGTGGTGCAAGCGACGACGACAACAACACCCCTCCCCGATCACCGTCACCAGGACTAAGACCCGCAATGAGCAAGGAACCTGCAACACCTCTAAAGAAGTTGCGACCACCACCTTCCAAGCCAAGGCAACAAAAGAAAACAAAGAAGTCTGAACCCATTGAGAAGCTACCGGCCGATATGACTACTGAGGAATTGCGGAAGCTATCCCAAGCAACTTGCAAGAAGTTCTTCAAAAATGCGCTGAAGAAAGAAAAGCAAAGGAGATGGAGCCAAAGCCAATAGATCCAGTAAAATTAAAAAAATTTATTGGCATGTCAAAAGAAGTAAAGATGACTCTACTGATATGAACCCGCTAGGGTTTGTTTTCGATCTTTTGGTGAGTGCGGGATAACTCAATTTGGGGTGGATCCGACGTACTGCTGCCCGACTATAACGACCAACAGGGGCGTTGCGCCTTAGCGACGGTTACACCAACTCCAATTTGTTGTTGTTCTTGCCGTGCTAAGAACAACCGTGAACTTGCAAGCAAATCGAAGAACAAGTAAGAACAAGTGGACAAGCACACAGTGCACAGACCTTACCCAAGAGATGAATATGATACACTCAAATTTGGGTTCTGAATCAAGCAAATCGGATGGTCTAATCGACACGTGTTTTACAAGGAAGTAATAGTAGCTAAACTTTCATCTAAACAAAATCTCAATCTATTTGTGGTGGCTCTAATCCTTATTACAAGAAGACGGGATCTTAACGACGGCATATGTGGTCATTAAAAGTGTAGATGTGGTCGTTAAAAGTTATTAACGACCACAAAAATGTGGTCGTTCATGGTTATTAAAGGCTCGGTCGTTAATACTATTAACGACCACATACAATTTCCGGTCGTTAACTTTTCAACGACCACCCAATATGTGGTCATTATTACTAGCTTATTAACAACCACATTTTTAAGTAATAATGACCGCATTTGTTTTGTTAATATTCTAACAACACCTAGTATGAGATACTAATGACCAAAATTTTAGTAATAACAACCACATTTGTCGTCGTTAATAATATTTTACTATGCACTACGGAGCATTAACAACCAGTTTTACAACATGAATGATTACCTATACTATGTAAAAACATTGTTGTGCCTGCTTCTTCTGATGGGTGACCACGCATAACAGCAATTACTTTTTATTATTCAAACTCAATGTTTCATGACGTTCTTTAAGAAGCCAGTACACCAATTACAGTGGCTTATTTTTACTAGCCAAACAACTTTTATTACATCACATATGGAAGCATCCAATGGCAAGAAAAACTTTTTGACACCCACATATTGACGCCCTTTCCTCACAAACAGTTTCCAATGATGATTCTACTGTTCTTCATCTTGAGCCCTAGAATACGCAAAGTTTGTGTACGTAAAAAAATGAACTGACAGTCTTTTTTTTCGAACCCCACCTACAAGGCTCCAATTGTCCTTTTATTTGAAACAGTAAAACAGGATCACGTTCTAATCTGAGAATGATCATCATTCTAAGGATAATTGTAAATTTCCATTTGCAACAGCAAGTTACAAGACCAGTAATGAGCTTTATTACAAAGAAACAGTGTGTCACACTTCACCAGCAGCCCTACATTATCAAGGATAAGTTGCTCTGGAAAAATATATTTGAAGAATTTGGTTTGATTCCAGGTTGCATATCTTTAGGCTGAGTGTAAATTCGGTAATACTACATTCTATTTATTTCCAATGACTAGGATCGTACCCTGCGTTGCTACGGGCAAAAAAAATTGTATTGCAAAAGATAGAGCATTCAACAAGATAATAATGATATTGAAATAAGGATTAAAAATATTTAACCTAAAAATGTAGTTACTTAACTAGGTATGATAATGGCTAAGCTCGCATATTCATAACATACATTCAACCAAAATCAACAGTAACCAAAACTTGTCCCAAAAGTATGAGGATCCGTTCCATTATAATGATTCTAAATAAGTACTCCTCCGTTTTAAACTGTAGATCGTTTTCCTTTTCTAGGTTCATAGTTATTATTATGCATATAGATATATGCTATATCCAGGTGCATAGCAAAAACCATGTACCTAGAAAAGCCAAAACGGTATACAATTTGGAATGGAGGGAATAATAATGTTGTCGGCCCCTATGTTAGTCTCTGCCCGCCACCGCCACGGCGGCATCCCGCGTGACCGGATCGACGTGTCTTAGGCCAACCTAGCCAGGTCCACCGCAACAAGCTCCACCCATCCTACCTACTGCTTTTGGTCTTGTTTGTTTTTGCTTATTTGGGAATAAGGATTGTATTTATGATCCGATGTTTTTCTAGACAAAATAGTATGAGAAATTCAGAATCACCACCATAGATGCCAAAATGCCCAGATGCTCAACATTCTGGTCTAACTGACTGTCGCATTCGGCTGTTCCCGTCTAACGTGGCACCCATTGATTGGCCCAGTACACCTCAGCACGTACTGAGGTGGCGAGATGCTTTTCGCGGTGAAAAGAAAAAAAGAAAACACAAAGGGGATGTCAGCACCCTTTATCCAAACTGTCCAGCGTGCCATCTGATCAACACCTCACCCGTCCGATTACCCTGTCCCTCGCCGACCACTGGGGTCCACTGCCCGCTGCCGTCGCCACTTCATCCTTCTTCCCCCTGCAAGCCCGTCTCTTCTTGACTCCCAACTCCTCCGATGTCTTTCGATCGCATCGCGCCCTCCGTTCTCTGTTTCAACCTCGTCCTCAGCTGCCTAGCACACCTCGGCTCACGACTCTAGCCGACGCCGCCACCGCCACCGCCACCGCCCGGGGTTGCCTCTGCTCTAGGAGCTGGGCAGCCAGTCTTCAGTATTTCACCGCGCGCTATAGGTGAGCCGCCTTCTCTCCACTTGTACTCATTTTCAAGATAAAGCTCGTGGAGATCTAGGTTGTTGGCGATTAGGTGCAAGATTTCCATGATGGGGGTGGTTGCTACATTGTAATTGCGGTAGATTTTGGCATACAACTAAATGTCAAGTTAGAAGGAACCCTTGTTAGTTTTCCAGGAGTAAACCCCAGCTCTGATCTCTTTATGCTAGTTCGGACTTTGAGATTTTTTTGTGGTTTCCAGGACTTAATTTCGTGCTGTGGGTCAATATATTAAATTATGGACCCGGAATTACATTTAGAAAGATTTGTTGATCGTTAGTGCTCATACTATCAGCAAATCCGGATTCAAGAATAATTATATTTTTGTTTGATTCCAGGGTGCATATCTTTAGGCTGTGTAAATTCGGTTATACTATATTTTATTTATTTCCGATGACTAGAATCGTGCCCGTGCCCGTGTGTTCTATTAATTGTATTGTTCAATTGTTTGTGCTGCTGATTTACCTGAGCTATTATTGTCACCTCGCTTCTTCTTATATCTTTGCACAAAAGGAGAGGGAATTGAAACGCCAGGAGAAGGACAAACTTTTTGCTTTTGCTAACAGTTTCCAAACTTGTTGATTGCATGAACGTAGGCCTGCCAGCTACAATTACTGTAAGAATTAGCTTCTCCGTCGATCATGCCTGAGGCAGAGAGAGGCCAGGGAAAGGGAAGGAGGTCAGGGAGGAGAGGGAGCTCAGCGACAGCCTGCTTGCGCTCATGGTCTGCGTGCACCCGATGGACTACAGCCACCTGCGGCAGCAAGAAATTGAAATTGGGAGAGAGCGTTGGAGAGAGGGGATTTGGGAAAAGACCGGGCTAGGTTCCATTTGCCACGGGAAACATAACTAAGCCATGCCTTTTGCAGCTCCTTTTGCAAAAAAAAAAAGGTATTGTTATACTGTTAGTTCCATGAGTGCTTAATTTAGCATTACTCTCTGTTTTTTAATTACAAAATGATCCTCGGGATATTTTAGAGGCACTTCATCTATATAAATGGTAACCATTTCCAACAAAATTTTACAATTACTATTTGCTAACCTGATATTTGCACACTTATATTTGCCAATTTACATGAATCTATTTTGTTCTTGTAGAAACCTACACGTTTGCAAGAACATCTGAATAAAAATGCTAGAGTGGTGGCAGCCTAACAACTGTTTCCTTCTTGCTACCTTCTTGTGAACAAATTCAGAACCACAAGAACTACCTGCTAAGTACCATTACATCCCACATAGTAATTTCCTAGCTGCTAAAAAAAGTATATAGCGGCACTAAGCATCAATGGCGTTCAGAATAGAATTTACTTGAATGGTCACGTACTTGCATAATGCATGTGCTTTCAGCTACAGTTGCCAATGACCAATTGCCAATTATCTAGGCCGCTGCTTAAACTACCGAAGTTCAGTGAATTATTAAGTTGATACATCTCTTTCTGGGTAGATGGTCTAACACTGAACACAATTGCATGGTAGTTTCAGGGCGCCTTCTAGGGATTATTTCGAGTGGATTTTTATCTAAAAACTTATATCACTGGGTGATAGTGACTACGTCCTGCTTCCTGCCCTCAGTTGTGGGTGTTGCAGCACTAATATCACATCTTCAACTCCTTTGAAACTGTTTCCAATTAACTGAACACATGTTGTCACAAACCCACGGTAAGTGATATCATATACTTACCCTTCTGGTCAGCCATATAATAATGTGTTGCTTTTTCACTTACCATGACCTTTATGCTTACCAAAAATAATTTGATGACTGCTTTTAGTTGACCTTAATGCATTACGTAATTGTTTTAATTGACCTTTAGTTCTGTTATGGTCTCTAATTCAGTTTACGATATACTCTTAAAAATATTTACATTTACATATGTTGTTTGAGGTAGAAGAAAGTTCTTATTCATGTTGTATACAGAAACCATCCACTTTCAATGACAGTTACAATGCAGCCAGTGTGGATCCCCCACCCTTTTGTGATTGTCTACATCTTGTCGCAATTTTTAATTAATTAGTCATAAAATTAACCTAGTTCTATAAAAGCAAGGGCAGTCATAATCTTAGATACTAAAGAATTCTTGAGTGCCCTTATGTGGTGACAAGACAGACGGTCTAAAATATGTGAGGTGCATAACCAGTTATTTCTAATTCTAATTTGTTCATTACTGATTATGATATCAATTTTAGGCCATCCCACCACTCCCTATAGTTCTGTCAGTAGCATTAGCACTATTGTGAAAGTACAGACATATGTTATCTTCTTATGGTAACAAGCATTATAGATACTTGGTACATTTATTTGCAAAAGTTGTGTATAGAAAACTTCAGGAAGTGGGCCACGTGGCTGCCTTTTAAATTCAAAAGAAATATCATTGAGTATTGGCGTCCTTGACCAGTGTCACAATAATCTGTTAAATATATTTGAGATAATAGCGACTAATAGAACTCATCTGATTCCTAAGGTACTCACTCAAATGGAGCCGGTTTACATTTATCAAATGTAATAGATGTAATAGAAGAAATTGCAGTAGATCCCCCACCCTTATGTGCTCAAAATACTCTGCTCTTTTGTGCCATGTCTAACAGTTCCTACTATGGTTGTACAGCCCTTAACATCTCCGGCTATGAGGAGCACCCTGAGGTCGTCGAGCTGCTCCTCCAGTGCGGCTTGGAGGCCGCCATCGAGGACCAGTGAAGCAGCAGGTCTGGCCTTCTTATGTTTTTGATGATTTTTTAATAACTTGACAACTGATTCACCTCCATATATAGGAGCTGAATTTTCCTAAGTGCCATTTGATAGATAATACCATAGTGAGTCATATAGCACAAGAGTACAATATTCGACCTTGCAAGTTTGTTTCCTGTTTGATTCAAACATAAAAAAGGATTGGTAGATCTGTTGTCATCAGGTCTTTGCCTAATTTCCTTATGCTACCTATAACATCCAAGCGTAATCATTACACCTAAAGATTGGTAGATCTATATGCATGCAGGGATTCTTGGATAAAATGATCGCGAACATGGCATGGCAACATGCCACCTAACATATAAAATTCAGGTTAGTATTTCCCCATCCTGAATGTAGCCTAATTTGCTTCTAAATATTCCCTTGCTCTGATCTTGTCTATCCTTAATGTATCATGACATCATGTTATTGCATTGATTCAATAATTTCATCTCTATAGCTAAAAAACTGGGAAGGATTCTTTCCCTCTGCCTATAAATATTTCCTTGCTCTGATATTTTTCATTCTTAACACTATCATTTGTCAAATTTCCTTAGAATATGATTCTACCATTGGCGTGCATTGAGCTCCATAATCTTTGTTCAAAAGATTGAAAGCACCTATCCATCAGAATTACTCTATGTTTTCTAATTACAAACTTAATTTGACTAGTTGTCAAGTAATGTACCCATGATTACAGTTCTTAGATTGTTGTAATTCTTTCTCGTTCCTTCTGAATTCTGACTACATACCAAAGCACCACACTGTCTAGGTTAGAAAAATCAATGTTACGAACTGTATGCCTACTAGAAGAACCATGTAAAAGCTGCATTCATCAGATGAAAGATCTTAAGATCCTAGATTTCTGATACAATTCAGTCACTGAGTAGTATTGATGATTGAATGAAAATTTACATGGCAGTGTTGTACCCAGTTCAATTAGAAACAAATAACTTCACTGTAAAATTTCAAATCCCCAATTGGGAGATAAAATTGGGATTCATCTTATTCCTCACCTGGAAATTCCTTGGTCATTGGAGTATGTAATCTTTCCTTGGCTGAAGAAGGTACATATTAAAACCCATCAACCGTAATTTGACACTCCAGAACAATGCTAGGAGAAATTGAAGTGGCAAGAATGTTGCAGCAAAAATCACATCATTGTCTGAGAGATCTAACCTTCCCGTATTGGTTCCTTGTGCAGAATGGATCAAGATGGCACCCTCACACGGCGACGGCATGGACGATGGCACCTGTTCCCATCTTCAAATGGCGATCCTTCTCCTAGGATGGAACAACGGCAAAAGATGAGGGCACCAGCTCTATGTCTTCCAAGGCGAAGTCACCCTTGTGGTTGGTGGTTTGAGACCTTGCAACGCAGCAGTCGATGAGGAGCAAATGACGGGCAGGCGACAGCGGTGTGAAAAGGGTGCCTAGATGGGTCGCCGTCTTCCCGCGTCGTGAGGCCGTCCTGCGTGCGATGCCGGCGATTGGGAGTTGGGCAGCGCATCGGGATAGACGGCCGCTGGGTGATGGACCAGGACGTCCACAGAAGGGCGTGCCTAGTGGGCTAGCGGCGGTGACGGGAGGAGGTTTTGGGGCAGACGTAGGATGCGCGGATCATGAAAGAGGCAGAGGTGGGGTGATGCGACGGAAGAATGAAGGGCGGTGAGTTGTCGAGGGACTCCGCAGAAGGCACATGGGCGATCCGACGGTGGGAATCGAGCGAAGGGACGTTCACGGGGTGAGGGGCGATCGATGTACGAAGAAAAATTTCCTCTTTGATTTTTTTAGATGCAGAGATGCAAGGCACGAAGCATTTGTATGTAATCTCATTTTGCTGGCATTTTCACAGTATCTACCATATCAAATAAATCTTCACAATGTCTACAAAGTGGTGATATGGGATATCCAAAAGAAGCTAGTAGAAAAACAGGGTCAAACCCTTGTTTTATGTCCAGGAAATTGCAAGTTACAATTGTACTTGGAACTTTACAACAATTCATTGCCCACTGTTACTAGGTCATAGTTGCACAAAAAAAAAGCATCGTGGTATCCTCTCTCGTGGGACACAACCTCAACATTGTTGGGCCACCCGCGGTGCCACATTATGCTGTAAAGGTGGGGCACAGGCAACATGCCAACGTGGCACCATGGATATGCCCATCTTGTCAGGTCATGTACTCAAGGTTGTACCTTTCTTGAGGTGAGGTTTGGTAAAATAACATGACCATATTACCCTTAGTCCTGTTTGGATCTATAGAAATGAGCTGAATTGGAATCCTTTTCCTGGGCCGGCATGTTTGGCTGCACATGAAATTGGAAATCGTGCTTCCAGTACTTTCCACGGGCCGATTTGCTTGCCTACGACACATTCCGGGGCTAAAAACAAGAAATCAACTAGGATCGTGCCCGTGCGTTGCTACGGGCAACACAAATCATAGATAGATACCATTCTAATCTTAGTGGCAAACAACTAACATAAATGCAATACATCCAACTTTATTAAACAAGCATACATGTTCATTCATATTACAGGTGCAACACAAATCAAGCATCACGGAGAGTCATCCATTGAGTTATATTAAAAGGACAGCCAGTAGATGGATAGGAGAAAAGCTTCTATCCAGAAATGGTTTTAGAATAAACCCCGCTAAACCTAATGTCTATCGCCTATTATCCTGCCACCAGTAGGGATCTTGAAGCTAAGCAGCAAGAAACCTGCATAATCAGTAATTAAGAATAATCACATTCAAACACAGAAGCTAGATAGCTATGCTATCCTATCCTCAGTTACCTCCGATGGCACAAACGCCATGAACCTTGACATAGGAGTGGGATTATAGGAGGCCAAATCCAGCAGCCCCTTTTTCTCCATCATATTCCTGCATTCACCATGAGTGATACAACCACGTTGTGCATTAACATGCCATGTCAAAGAATGCATTATAACCTCAAGGTCGATGTAGATTGATCTGAATTTTTTTTCATTACAAGAAAGGGACTGGTTATCTGCACGTCTCAAGAAAGAACAGACACACATCAATCCATTTTTCCAGGATGCATATGTACCAGAGGAGTACGAACATAACACAGTAACAGATAAATAAGTACAAAATCTCAAGAGTAAACTGCAATTCAGGAATCATGGCACATATCATACTATTAAGATATGTTAGACTCCAACCTCAAGTCTAGCCTAAATCATGTAAATCTTCTAGAAAGAGAATGTCCCCACTGCACTTGCAACATATAGTTTAACAAGCAAAATGGAAGAAAAGAAAAGCATCCCCATTGCATTTTTGATATAATGGCCTCACAAATATTCCCTCTTTGTGACTTCCATTTGCATTCAGAGAGAAAATAATTTCAGTAAGCAACTTAAAATAATCTGAACATTTTTTCATGAGGGGGATAGCACACTGTAAAACGTACACCATCTCTTGGCTGATGCACAAGCCTGAAACGTGATTCTAGTTGTGTGTTTGCAGGTGTACAATTCTCAAAATACATTAAGTTATGATCACAACTGTAGATCAAGATAAGGCTATTTTAGCTAGAGGCGTCACCATCCAATCATCCATGCATCTCGAGTTGGCTTATTCTTATTAAAACGTATGTACACATATTTTTGCTCTTACATGCTAACTGCAATAATGTTCATATATCAAGATTGACAGAAACACGGTAGTCGGCACATGATAGATAGCACAATGGAAGCAGCTAACGAGCAACAGATACTGTATTTCAATTAGCCAGCT
Organism: Setaria italica; assembly: GCF_000263155.2. Classification (NCBI taxonomy): domain Eukaryota; kingdom Viridiplantae; phylum Streptophyta; class Magnoliopsida; order Poales; family Poaceae; genus Setaria; species Setaria italica. The sequence goes on along the minus strand of NC_028453.1, from coordinate 3,244,249 downwards.
ATAGTTTTAGAGTTCTGGATATTGTCCAACAAAACTGAGAATTGCAGCATCCTAAGGTGCTAATGATTGACCAGAAACTCGCAACCTATAGATATAATGACTTTTGCTTCCAATTCATCAGGCTGCTAATGATTAGTCAAAAACCCGCAACCCAAAAATCATGATTTTAAAAGGGCTCTCAAAGTAGTTTATGTTAGCAATATTTAAAAACATCACGAAAGTAGAGGACTGATGACCATATTTGGGATGTAGATCACGAACAAGTATTGTTGTTACTTAGCAATATGCAAAACAATCAGAAGAGTAGAGGACTGATCGTCTATGGGGTGCAGATCATAGATGACACCATTTTCCTAGGAATAAATATCAAATTTCCTCCCTACACAAGGTAATGATTGCAGAACAAATCCTTAATTCAGGAAAAGGCCTGCACATTATTAGATGATATAAACAGGGAATCAAACATCATTTCTGTACCCGCCAGCATTTACCATTCTCATTATCACGAATTGCAGTGTCCTTGATGCTGACCAAACAACCTTACACGAAAGTTCAGTTAGACCCCAGGATGATCTCTTTCAGCTCAAGCACTGTCCATGTCATGCATCAATCAGTTCTTTAGCACTTTTGTTAGCACTTCAGCCCAGGAAACGATTTCTTAGCGCAATGAGGTTTCAAAACATTAGAAATGTTGGATTTGATACTTGTATGATAGCAGGCAAGAAGAGGACTATGATAGGAGGAACGCATAGATCGGTCGCCAGGTATGGCTGGGGAACACAAATGTATATTCTCTGCAGGTACACCGAATATAAGAAATGAAATTGTGTAGTTTGATATACGATGGTGATTTAAGAGGGAAAAAACAACAATGGCAATGAAAATAACTGTTCTTCTTTTTCTATGATCTCTGAAATTATGTTCTAGCTATACAAATACCTATGGAAGTACATGCAGCTAGATGCAGACAAGGACATACGATTAATACCTATGCAACATCTGACAATCCAGACAATCTTGCTATACAAATACCTATGGAAGCCGGCACCTTTGCACACTTCCTACAATCATGCGTCTAGCAACAGTTTTGCTCCACCACCAGCTGCATCATGAGAACGTTAATGCTGTGACCACTGACCAGCACCAAGCACACCATCACCGATCAACATAGTGACGAGCAGCAGCAGCCAAATACCAAATATGTCGACGTAGATAGGAAGCTAGCATCTTTGAAAATAGACAATGGAGACCAATAATACTCGTCGGTGTACCTTGGCATCAGATAGTTCATGCAAGACTGCAGTCTATTAGACATTTCATCGAGCTCCTTCTACGCACAATGGGTCAAATGGCCGAAGATCCAAATCTGCATCATCCATCGGCAGTTAGGGGACAAGAACTAATGTGGCAAGCATGAAACACCATAAAGAATTGCAATAATGATCTCACCATCAGGAGAGATATTGTAATTCAGCTGTGTAGATCAATGTGGTCGCTGTCAAGATTCAAGAACACATCACTTTTTTAGTGGCTTGTTGTTCGTCTCCACAGCATCAAGCTACCTGAACAACATGTCATTGTGAATGACAAAATTAAACTGGAACAAAGTATAATGGCTAAATTCATCATGAAATCCATCCGTAAATCATAAAATGAACATCATTCTATTCTCGGATCTAATTGTACTACCACATAGCTAATGTTTCAGAAAACGCTTGTATAGTTGACATGATGACATATATCTGGCAATGGCATAAGAGGAAACGACAGCACCTGCACCTGACCTGCACGGTGATGGTGCTCTCGTAGTGGTCTTGATCTGCAGTCCCAAGAAGAATCAGGTCAGGGAGGTCAAGATCAGACACGTTTGGAGGCGAACGGCAGCCAAACTTAGACTGGAGGTGCTGCGGGACAACTGAGTGATGCTGTGGCAAACTCACTAGGCGATGCGATTCTTCAGGTTGGAGGATGACGCAATGATGCAGCGGCCGGTTAACAGTAGGTCCTTTCCTGGCATCACCAGTGGCGGCTGCACATCAGGGACAGTGAGGGCAGCCGATTAGTTGAGGGCTCCTCTTCTACAGGCTCTTCTCGTGCTTGGCCTTGTGGAGCTCCATGGCCTAGTCGACCAGCATCTTGGCGGTGAGGCCGAAGCACATGCTCCTTCCAGTAGGTGCTCTGGTAGATCTTGGAGCGCACAATCTGCTCCACCAGGAGGATGCCGGGGACGCCTCCGTGAGGAGGTGCGGCGGGCACAGTGCCGCCGCCGCGGCCGACGCCAAGGCCGACGACGCGGACGAGTGCAGGCGCGCGGTGGCCGTCGCCGCCACCGCCGCGAACGTCGAGTGCTGGTGCGCCGGCGTGAAGTGCACCCGCTTGGAGACGCGCAGCCGTCCCCAGTCCTTCCGCGCCGCGACCACGACGCGACGGCGGCGTAGACAGCCGATGGGTCATCGAGGAGGGAGCGGAGGAGGGCGGCTTGGAGGCGAGGGACGGCGGGGTTGGAGCTGACGGCGCCGGCAGGGTTCGAGGCTACGGACGGTTGCTCGTTTTGGGGGCGATGCTAGGGTCGGCGGCGCAGGCGAAGCGGCGGAGGCGCGGATGCGTGTGGGATGGCGGCGTGGAATTGGGGACGCAGGCGGAGGGATGGCTCGGAGGGGTGGGGGGGGTTCCGACGGAAAGAGATACTCGGGGTGAGGGCCACGGATCGGAGGCGCATGACCTACGGTGAAAAGTCTGGATCGGACGGAAGGAGATGCCTGGATCGGACAGAAGGAGATGCTTGGAGCGAGGGCCACGGAGCGACTACGAAAAAAAGTCTTCTTTCTACTTTTTTCAAGTAGTAGAGATAGGAGTTGTTTGGCAACAGGGTGTTAAAATTTAACACCCGTCACATCGGATGTTCGGATGCTAATTAGTAGTATTAAATATATGTTAATTACAAAACTAATTGCACAGATGGAGTATAATTCGCGAGACGAATCTATTAAGCTGATTAATTAGGCTTAATAGATTCATCTCGCGAATTAGCACATGGTTCTGCAATTAGTTTTATAATTAGCTCATGTTTAGTTCTCCTAACTAGCATCTGATGACACTTAAAAGTTAACACCTCGTATCCAAACACTATATTCCATCCGCAGCTATCTCCCCGACGCCGCGCCGCCTCCCCTCCCGACTCGCCTCCCCTCCCCGACGCCGCGCCGCCTCCATCCCCGACGCCGCGCCGCCTCCCCTCCCGACTCGGCTCCATCCCAGACGCCGCGCCGCCTCCCCTCTCGAATCGCCTCCATCTCCGGGCGCCGCGCCGCCGCCTCCGGGCCATGGCCCCTTCCTCCACCTCCTAGTTCCACCTCCTCCGTCGCCCCTCCTCCTCTTCCTGCTGCCGGCTCTCTCCCAAATGCATGGAGGCTAGGGTTTCCTAGTGTCTCCCCCAGAATCGCCTCCACGTCTCGCTCTGCCGCGCCGCCGCCTCCTGGACTCGCTCTGCCGCGCGGCCGTCAGATCTACACTGCAGCAAGCCGGTGGACCTCACCTCCGCCGCAGGCCGCACCTTGCTGTGGTGAGCCCCCCTACACCTTCCTCCCTCTTTACCATGTTCCACTGACTGGTGCTCTGACAGCCTCCTCCCGCGTGCCAGGCGTGCTACTGACGGCTTTCTCTGTGATACGCGTGTGCAGGAAGTGGAGAGCGCCGTGCAGGCCCTCGAGGCCCTGGGAGACGTTCCGATCCGGTGCGTGTGCCGTTCAATTTCTATGTGCTCTGCTCCACTGTAATCTAGTGTGTTCAAGTCACAGCTAGCTTGCTTGAGGGGGTGCTTGGTGGTTTTGGTCAGTAGATTCAGTTGTCAATGATTCAGGCATTATATGCAGATGACTTGAACCTTGCTTACTCAAGTTGAAGCCGAACTGAGAACTTATGCTGGAGTTTAAGTTTAAATTAGTAGGTTTACTGCCTTAAAGAAATAATATGATGGAGATGGGTCTTGATTGCGTAGAGCTTGGTATGCTTTTTTTTTGGTAGAATGAATCATTTAATTTCTTGAAATTTATATTGCAAACTGCACAAGCTTAACTGCACGGCACACTATTGTTCGTCTTGGTAGAATTTGATTGAGACCGGGGACAAGTTCAAGTTTGATTGAAGGTTGCTGGCAGCTCATCTATTCAGGTTAAGAAAAAATACAATTGCTTCTGTACAGGGGAAAATAATAGTATTTCATCTACTATTTGCCTCTGTTCTTTCAACTTTGGATTGTTCAGTCTCTAGACACATGACTAAAATTATTGTCATTTCGCATTGCCTGCAGAGGACTTTTGTTGGAGTTGACTCTTTCAGGATCTTCCAGGAAGTTTACCTCCAGCCATAGGTTAAGGTTTTAGATTGCCTAATTCACCCCCTCCCCCTCTTAGGCTACGAGCACAGATTCCTTGCACACATTTCAGTTCGCATACTACATTATTTGAACTGAGTAGTTGAACTTGCCATCACTTGTGTACCTTATAACTTAGTGGTATGAAGACAATATCATCAGGAATAATGACCATAACTAGCTGTAGAATCAGCCTATTTCAAGGTTCATCATACACAGGACAGGACAGTTGACCTGTTCTAGTTTGCTGCTAATTGCTTGCCATGCTTTTGTAAAGGCACTAGCATAGTTTAGCTATCCATTATTTATCAGCAATGATTTAAGCCATTTAATTATGCCTTTCTGTTTCCAGTAAATGTGTTCCATTTAAGAAAATTCTAAACAGAGAGCTCTAAATGTTAGTGCCATTTAAGAAAATTCTGGAAGAGCATCTAGCAACACATGAATTTTCTAATGAACTGACTATCAAAAGTGCTCCGTTTAGTTTCCTGGAACAGATCACATCACATTGACTCTCAACAATTTGGGTCACACCATCGGGAGATTTCTTCTTCTGAATCGGGGCCGATTTCTTTTTCGCATGCAAAGCAGTATCTGACAGATTACTTACTTCAATTTTGCAGGAGGAACCCAGGTTCTTGCTAACTGACGGGGAGATAGTTGGAAGTTCAATATTACAACCCAAGCAAAGTTTGCTCCTACAGGTAACATCCTTGTAACCACGTTTTATCTTTTTGACCCTTGAGCTATGTCTAACATCTGTGTCGACCAAGACTTCAGGTGCTGCTGTTTTTTTTTGTTTGCGGATAGCGTTCTTTTTCTTAGTTTTGGGCGGCGAGGTGGGAGTTGGTGTTGGGGATAAAGCGGTTGGAGAGCCTGGAGGCGTGAAGTCATGCACACTGCCTTTCCCTTGGCATCTAGAGGGAGCTCTGTTATGGAAGGAAGTGGTTTACAGAATGGAGTACCTTGGATGGAGAGGTCCTCGGGGCATCGAGAAGGAAGAGAGAACTGGATCCTCTTGGAACTGTTAAAGAAGCTCCATGCCCTTGAAGTCAGCATATCCAAGAAATGATGCTGCTTGTAACACGTACATATAGGTTCTGCTCCATGTTGTCTGTGCCCAAGGACTCTCTGTGTGTTGTACTGTGACAACTGACACAGGAAGAGAAGCCCATGAATTGGCATTGTACAATGGAGGGAGGGAGGGTCATGTATCTATTGTTTGAAGAGAGAGAGTTATTTTTGCAAATAGATCCGTGTGTGTACTGTGACACAGGAGGAGAAGCACATGTGACGGCATTGTACATTGTAGAGAGAGATGAGAGAGAAAAGCTCATGTAGCTATTGTTTGGAGAGAGAGGACATTTACAGTCTACTATATATTATTTATTCTCTACTTGAAAAGATTCCATATTTAGTCATCCAAACAGGACATGGAGTTCGATTCATGTAAAAGAATTCCATCAGCAGCCAAACAAAAAAATTGAATTGAATCAAATTCTCAGTAATTCTTTTCTGATGGAATCTAATTTCTAGAATGTAATTTCTGGAATAGGTTTCAATTCTAGGGATCCAAACAGGCCCTTAGGGTTATGTGTTTTAAGCCAAGGCATCTAAGGGTTGGTGAACAAATAAAGGATAACCACAGAACATGTGGTTTTATGCACTTTTATTTTGTTAATTTAAGGTTATCTCATTTTGTCTAGAAAGTGGATATTCTTCTTTGTGAAGTACTGATTATAGTCACACAGTTATAGAATGTTTCAAAGCTCCAGAACAGAGTTGCTGGTGTTCGGTGTTCCTTGTGGTACTTTGAGCTGATTGAATTGCGATTGGCATCCACTTTAAGGGTTTCCTCTGTTGTTCCTGTTTTGACTCTTTATTCTCTTGTTCGTGACCACCAGTTTTCACATCCTATTGATTGATATTTGCAGGCCAGATTCCTTTGACCGAATTGTGTAAGCCTCATATACAACGGTTGTACAAGGCAGCTGCATTGAAGATGTCTGAGTTCCTTGACCTAGAGGCACAAGACGGGATAAGGATGCCCTGGAATGTTATTCCAGGCACAAAGCAGGAGGCTTTGAACTGTGTAATTCCTGTTTCCGCTATCTATACACCTCTGAAGTCAATTCCTGATATCCCGGTTCTCCCGTATTCACCCCTTCGCTGTCGCATGTGTCGTTCCGTCCTCAATCCTTTCTCCATTGTTGACTATGTTGCTAAGATCTGGGTCTGTCCATTCTGCTTTCAACGCAATCAATTCCCTCAACACTACTCCTTGATCTCAGAAAATAATCTTCCCGCAGAACTCTTTCCTCAGTATACCACTGTTGAGTACTTATCATCAATGGAAACTGGTCCTATAGTGCCACCGGTTTTCATTTTTGTTGTAGATACTTGCATGATTGAAGAAGAAATTGGTTATCTGAAGTCTGCACTGGCACAAGCTGTTGAGCTATTGCCAGATAATTCCCTTGTTGGATTCATTACTTTTGGAACATATGTGCAGGTAAAAGCTCACTGTTTCTCACTAGTGCTCCATATAGTTTTTCTGTTCGATGTTTAATTTGTTAGTTTAGTAACATATACAATATCTGTCCATTCAGGTTCATGAGTTGGGTTTTGGCTTGTTGCCAAAATCATATGTGTTCAAGGGAACAAAGGAGGTCACCAAGGAACAAATATTGGACCAAATGTGCTTCTTTGCAGGGAAGCAAAAGCCCACCACTGGGGTGATTGCTGGTACCAGAGATGGTCTTTCATCTGAGAGCATTGCTAGGTTCCTGCTGCCTGCTTCTGAATGCGAGTTTGTGTTGAACTCAGTTAAGAACCAGTTACATTAAAATATGAAATAACACTGTTCACACCATACAATATATCCTCAATGTTCAATGCTGCAAGTCCATGATATAATTCACTACATGTAGGTTATAGAAGAAATGCAAAAGGACCCTTGGCCTGTTCCAGTTGATCAGCGGGCATCAAGGTGCACTGGAGTTGCCTTAAGTGTTGCAGCCAATCTCATTGGGGTTTGTGTCCCTGGATCAGGTGCTAGGATAATGGCATTTGTTGGTGGTCCATCTACAGAGGGACCTGGTTCTGTAAGTCCAAATTCTTTCAATTGGATGCCATTTTTTAAGCTATGGTTCTTTTAACTACATCAGTTCTGGATTAAGATGCCTAATAGAGGGCCAATTGGGAAGTTTCCTTCGCCAATATACAACCTACATATTTCTCAGGAAATTTAACATAGGTTCCTACAAGCTTGAGAAATGTTATTGTTTATAACTTTCCGAACACCATATTCTGAAGTGGAATGGAATATGCTCACATGACCTGAACTTGTCTGGATCTGATGCTGTCAATTGTCAATTTTATATAAGATTTACATGGTTGTCTTATCCCCCCCCCCCCCCCCCCAAATGCTAAATTACTGTTAATAGCCACGATTCTGGGAGCGGTAATTTATTTTAGCTGCATAGTTTCACTGCTATATATGCTTGTGTTATTTGTTTGTATTTGCTTGGGGATTATGCTGCAGTACCCGTAATAGTATAACATAAATACTATGCATTTCTTTATTTGCTTTATACTATGAGATTATGTTTATAAGCATAAGTGATTTGAAAGAAGATGGAAGCCATCCTTCACTTCTATTGTTGTACCTGTGTTTTGTCAGAAGATGCTGTTGTATCTTTTCTTGAAACGACTAACTCATGTTTATCTCACTACTTACATTGGATTACATTTACTACAATTCCCTTCACATTACTAGGCGATATCACGAAACAACACTTTGCCCCAGTTTATTTGTTTAAAATCAGAGCTTTAGCGTTAGTTCCAATTATGATTTTTCACATGTATTATATGGTTCGGAGATACTCCTGTAATATGCTTTCTTGTGCAGTAGGATGACCATCTTCCAATTTCCAGATTGTATCCAAATCCTTATCAGAGCCAATTCGCTCACACAAGGACCTTGATAAAGACTCGGCACCACTTTATGACAAAGCTATTAAGTTCTATGATCAAATAGCAAAGCAGCTTGTTCACCAAGGGCATGTTCTGGATTTGTTTGCCTGTGCAGTCGACCAGGTTTGCCAGTTGCCACTGTTTTGCTTTTTTCAAGTACTCTTTAGGGACAAAAAGCAGCTTCCTGAATGTTTCCTTTGACGACATTCTCTTTTTGGCCTATACTCCCGTCCCAAATTATAGTTCTTTTTGGCCTTTTAAGGTTCATAACTTTTGCTATGTATCTAGACATAGCGTATATCTATGTACATAGTTAAATTTATGAATCTAGAAAAGCCAAAACGACCTATAATTTAGGGAGTACATCATTATTAAACTTGTAGTTTGATTTAATTTTTTAAGTTTTAGTTTTTTACTTTTGCTTTTGCTAAAAAGCAATGTCTTTATCACATGTAGGTGTCTATGCATCAGAGTATATCATGCATATACGCAACTTAAAACATGATCTAGATTGTTAACCAAAATCGATAACATCACAATGCAAAATTATTTTAATATAGCCATTAACAACTTGCCATAATTAGTCACATAAGAAACAAGGCATTTCCAATGTTTCTTTAATTGCATTTAAAATGTTTACATGTAAGACAATGTGCACAGTTGATTCCAGTGACAATCAGTGCTATCCAATACATTTATGAGAAAGAAATTCATTTGGACAGGTCATTAAGGACCACTACACAGTATTTTCGATGTGTAAATTGAGATGTATGGTTACCTTGTTCAAAATTAATAAACTTCTTCTTTCTGGTTTGATTTTATAGGTAGGAGTTGCTGAAATGAAGGTTGCAATTGAGAAGACTGGAGGAGTAGTTGTGCTTGCTGAAAGTTTTGGTCATTCTGTTTTTAAGGACTCACTTCTCCGCATTTTTCAATCAGCAGACGACAACCTTGGTCTATCATTCAAGTAAATGTTCTTTCATCTATCTTAATTTAATTGTTGTGGTAGCATGACTTTTATTTGATTGTTTCTAGAGATGATCAAATTTGTAATTGTAAGGGCTTGAACTTGTAAGATTGTGTATAATGCGTGGGATATATTGCTTGAGCCTCTTGGGCTGATTATATAGGAGTACATGGCTTGGAGGGCAAGTAGCCTCTCCTAGAGATAAGGAAGGTTATCCCGGGATTACAATCAATCCTAAACTAACCATATCCGGAGTTGCCTAATATACTCTAACATCCCCCCGCAGTCACAACGGGAGCGTGCAAACGATGAGATTGGAAAATAAGCCGAAGAGAGGACATCCCCCCGCAGTCGCAACCGTCGATGCGTCGCAGATGTTGTGGTTGGAATAGGAGCTGAAGAGGCTTGCCAAGCAAATGGTAGCCCCTTAGTGCCGAAGTAGCCGAGGTTGAGGTGGACGTGGTCGAAGCCGTGGAGAAGGGCTCGTGTCCGAAGCGTCAGCGAAGGCGCCCGAATACACAAAATCAGTAGCTTCTTGCTGATAGGTTCAGCAGAACAATGAGCCGACTGCGATGGTAGATGGTGCAGCTAAAGAGCGCAACTGCATCTTCCTTTAGCAACATCGGCGGCGGTGTTCACGAGCGTGCGGCAATAGGCGCAGACTCGGACCGAGAGCCAGCGTGACGAGGACCAGCAGCATGGGTGGTGCCACCGCCTGAAAAGGCGGCGACGCCGGCGAGGATGGCTTGATCACGAGCGTTGCCACTGCAGCCTAGAGGGCGCAACGACAACCTCGTCCTCGGGAGTGTTGACGATGAAGCGACAACGGGACGGTAGGGCGACACAACCCGATCTCTGATCGGGAAAAAGAAAAGAGCAGCAGCAGGAAGAGGCCCGCGAGTACAATCTCGGGTGCACCTAGTAGTTTCCCCTCCCCTCCCTTATCTCTTCCCCACTGTGGTCAACCACGGGCACAGGAAAAAGAAAGGAGGAAGCGAGAGCGACGGCGTGGGGTGCGCCCCAAGCGGCTCCTCCACTCCAGTAGCATGGCAGGTCGATAGCCCCATGAGCCGCCCCCGTAGCCGTGTCCTTGCGCTCAAGGCAGCAGCAAGGCGGCGCTGGGGGAGGAAGGGGACGGCGCCCGATGGCGCGGAGGAGAGAGCCGGCGAGGGAGGGCGGGAGGGGCGCTGCGGCCCGACGGCGACGTCGACCGGCGGTGCAGTGGCCTGACGGCCCCAACGGCGCGTTGGCCTGAAATCCCCACAGGCGTCCTCCGCAGCTGTGCACTCGCGCTCCGAGGTGACGGTGCGGCGGCGCAGGTTGGAGGGGGATGCCTGGGTTGGTGCTCAGAGGGAGCGGCGGATCCAGATGCAAAGCTGGAGGAAACAACGACGTGGAGGCATGGCAGGCCCAGCGGCGGCCCCATGGTGGCGCGGCCGACGAGCAGTGCGGCCATGGATCCAATCGGCCACGGGTAGAGGTAGGCCCCTCTGTTGCTAGGTGACCACGACGGCGTGGCGGATTAGATCGGCTGCGCATCCTACAAGGGTGCTGCAACCGGCGGAGATCGATCTCCCCGGGGGTGGCGCAAGGGCAGCGGAAGCCGGAGACCTAGGGTTAGAACCTAGACTCGTGATACCATGTAAGATTGTGTATAATTTTTGGGATATATTGCTTGAGCCCCTTGGCTGATTATATAGGAGTACATGGCTTAGAGAGCAAGTAGCCTCTCCTAGAGATAAGGAAGGTTATCCCGGGATTACAATCAATCCTAAACTAACCATATCCGGAGTTGCCTAATATACTCTAACAGAACTGAGTCACCTTGTTTTTTTAAAAAAATACATTGTACGTGCAAGCTGCAATTCTTAATTGGCGGAGCTACTGCTTTCTTATCTCTTTTGAGAATGTTGCATCGGAGACACTTCACACTTGGTTTCCTTTTCTTCGAATACCACAGAATCACATATCTAGTCATTCTTCTTTGCACCAGGAAATACATGTAGTTGTGCATAGGCCCATTGAAGCTTTCAGTGCATCGCAGCTGCTTTCCACATTAAGGCATTGTGCAATTGCTTTAAAGTGGCTTGACTGCTAACCGCTGCTTAAAACATAGCATCTAGTGCCTTGGTCGCACAATGCCCATAAGAGAAGCTAACTGACTGGCATGTTTGTAGATCCATTGTCTTATTATTCCTAGAATAGACAATCCCATGTAGGTTAATAGTGGCGGGTTTGGGTTTTGAAAGACTGTACTTGAAGATTTCACTTGGGATAATTGAACCTGAGATTTCTTAGTTTACATCCTACTCCCTCTGGTTGCAAATATAAGTCGTTTAGGACATTGACACGGTCTCCAATATGTCACTAGTGATTCTGAAATTATGACTTCGGGTAAAGGGAATTGAGTATTGTGAAACCTCTATTAATGTTGAATTTAGTGATAGAAATTTTACGTTGTTCTCCATCTGCACATTGATGGTAAATTTTTTGAAAGTTTACGACCAAAACATATCTTAAAACAACTTACATTTGCAATAGCCAATAGGAGGGAGTACATTTGTGGAATGGTGGCATGTTGATTTATTAATTGATTAAATTGCCTCTGCAGTGGTATCCTGGAGATTAACTGTTCAAAGGATGTAAAGGTTCAAGGCATCATTGGACCTTGTACTTCCCTGGAGAAGGTAGGACACTATGATCATTCAATAGCTACTTTGTTAATTAGGAATACAACAAGCTTGCGTGTGCTTTCCCCCCCTCTGTTGTTCTAAACATTGCTGTCATGATATGCAGAAAAGTCCTTTGTCTTCAGACACTGTTATTGGTCAAGGAAACACTAGCGCTTGGAAGATGTGCGGTCTTGACAGAAAAACATCACTTTGCTTTGTATATGATATTGCAAAAAAAGATGGCCCAGATTCAATTGGTCAATCAACAAGCAATCAGTTTTACTTTCAATTCTTAACCTAGTAAGAAGATTTTTGGTTTCCTCTGGCCTATACATATGCAAGTAGCTGATTCTGTTTTGGATGAATTTGTCTGACTAACTTGAGGGTGCCACATTCAGCTATCAGCACAATGAGGGTCAGATGAGATTAAGGTCAACCACAATATCCAGAAGATGGGTCTCTGGCGTGGATAATGTCGAGGCAAGTGCCCTTTTATTTGGTTAATTTAATAATGCTGAATTTTCAAGCACTTTGTTTTTACATGCTATAGTTTGTTTAGCTGATATGATGAATACAGGTGTGACTGATTTCTATTCCTTTCTTGTGTTTCCCCCCTCTTTCAAAACAAACTAAGGTATTCGTTCCTTAGCAAGTTCGTTTGTGTTGTAGGAGCTAGTAGCTGGCTTTGATCAAGAAGCTGCTGCTGCAGTCATGGCTCGCTTGGTGTCATTTAAGATGGAAACTGAGGTACCCCCCCCCCCCACCCCCAGAAGTCTTTTGGTTTTGCATCCATGCCAAATTGGATTACTCCTTATCTTTTAAGGTTTGAAGAAATGGCCAAACTTAACGTGGCATAATATTTGTATAAAAATGGGGATTGGATCATATCGGTCACTGAAAGTGTTGTGCCAGATGCCCAGATCTCAACAATTTTAACTTTTTTGGTCAAGTCTGCTCCTGACGTTTATAGGAGCAATATTAATACATTATCTGCTATTTCTGCTTATACATTTATACATAGCATTTTTTGAGTATATAGGCTGGAGGGATTCGCGAAGCATGCGCAATAGTTTAAGTTGTTGAGCTCATCTTAGTGTAACATTTTCCTGTCATGGATTATTCCAGGTTGATTTTGACCCAGTAAGATGGCTTGATCGAGCTTTGATACGTATATGTTCTAAATTTGGAGACTATCAGAAGGAAACACCCTCATCATTCAGTTTATCCCCACGTCTATCAATATTTCCTCAGTTTATTTTTAATTTGAGGCGTTCTCAATTTGTTCAGGTAGACTGTTCATCTTTATTCATTAAACAATGCTTTGAATATGAAAGGTTTACATATCTGGATATTAATTATTTATTTCTTGTGCAGGTTTTTAATAACAGTCCTGATGAAACTGCATATTTTAGGATGATGATGGACAGAGAGAATGTAGCCAATGCACTTGTGATGATTCAGCCTTCACTTATATCCTATTTATTTCAGTCAGGGCCAGAGCCAGTTCTCTTGGATGCAACTGCAGTTGCTTCTGACAAGATCCTTTTGTTGGATTCTTATTTTACTGTTGTCATATTCCATGGGATAACCATTGCACAGTGGCGAAATGCTGGTTATCAAGATCAAGAAGGTCACGAGGTAACCCTTCTCACAGCTTTCTAATGTTTTCTGCTGAGATATAAAACTTTTTTGCTTGTACATTAATTTTCAAACACATTTTTAGTTTATTACTTCACCTTAACATCAAATTGTCATTATTTTTATATTATAGTGGTCCAAGTAGGTCACATCTACAGTGAATTGTGAATTATATGCTATAGTTGCCATCCGGTGCTTACTTGTACAATGTTCAGGCATTTGCCCAGTTGTTAAAAGCTCCACACGAGGAAGCTGGTTCAATAATAAAGGAGCGGTTTCCTGTACCCCGTTTGGTAGTCTGTGATCAATATGGATCTCAGGTATTCTTTTTTTTTCTTGGCCATTTTGAATTTCCCTAGTTCTGTTTGTACATTATCCTGTGGGTTGATAAGTCATGGTTGTTTTTTCAATAAGTAGTTCATGGGTTAGTGAAGTAATATTCCCAACTTTCACTTAAACATGTAGTATAATGCTCCTTGTTATGGATTCATGGTATTTGCACTGTGAAGCAGCATCATTTCAGCAAAGCCACTGAAAAGGGGTACAGGAAAAAATGAGCCATCGCCTGTATCTAACAAGCTCTATGGCATGGAAATAATGAACTGCTCAACAATTGTTGCACGTCAATATCCTATTTTAGCTGTAGTTGCCCCCCTAACCACCAGTGCTCAAATAAAGCCCCTTGTCGACTTTGGTTCTAGGTCCCTGATGATTCCATTTGTCATGACAAATAAAGCAGTCTTAGAATCAAGCCATTTCCCATGTCTAACAACCAGTGCTCAAATTAGTGTGTATGAACCATGAAGTGTATTACGGATTTACGGTTTAGAGGAATGGTCAATATTCACCAAGGAAAAAGAACAACCATTTCCACCGATAAAACCTTTATTTTTCAACTGTTGTCTCATCCCAACCTTTCTCTTGGCATACCTTTCCCTATGCTATATGCTCTAGAAATAACTAAAAGTTATTTTCTTCTGAAACTGCAGGCTCGATTTTTACTGGCGAAGCTAAATCCATCTGTGACATATAATTCGGATAATCCCTCCCCTGGTGGAGACGTCATATTTACAGATGATGTGAGCTTTGAGGTTTTCATGGACCATCTCCAGCGGCTGGCAGTCCAATAGCAGATCAATCTTAGAACAGTGCGTAGAGTAATTTGTACTACCAATGATCTCTTCTGCTGTACAGTAAGAAGAAACTTTTTTGCTTGTACAAAATTCATTGCAGCTGATTTGAATTATACAATTTTCTCAATAAAATTACATAATCATTAGTGCATTGTAGAATGGAAAACCGCACCTTCTTTCAATGGATGGTTACATTTCTTTGGATTTACCGAAGAGGCATCTTTCAAACACGAGCGCATATTTAGGAAGCTGCCAATTTGCTGAGGGAACCTTGTCCCACTGGCGCGTGGGCCATTTGGCGATGAGGCCCACGCGTCAGTGGGGAGAGTCCAGTTTGATAGCCTTGCCAGGTCATGTCCCGCTATTTTCCAACTATTTTCTGTCCCACCACACTGATTTTTTTTATTACTCATCATCCAAGGGCCTAGGCACGTGCGGCCACAGTTCACACCTCACTCAGAGCATGCAGAATATCTGGTGCTCCAAGTGAGCAAGGTCTTGTGTTGTGATCCCATCGATAAGATATGTAAATAAAAAAATTATGAAAAACTCCAACCACAAAGCAGGTGTATATTATATGACAAATTATGCAAGGAGAACAAAAGGGGGGAGCTCAGCACGTGAAGTATCGTAAGTTGTGGACCAACTATGAACACGGTTATTTTTTTCAAAACAAAGATGCAGACGCTCACGTATGCAAACGCATACTCATTTTATGAATACCCATACGTAATCCTACCTATATAATCACTTTCGAGAGATCAAGTCGCTGGTTATCAAGATTGACGAAATCATAGCAAGCATCTATACCTCTACTAGCATCTTCGAGATACTGAGTTACCAGTTACCACCGAAAAATAACGTCCATAAAAATACGAGCACCTGCATCAAGTCGAAAACTCGAATCCAATGATGAGATTTCACCACAAGTAACCTTATCCGTTGATCTACGCCTGGTTTGCAAACACAGTATTTTCTCTTTGTATAATTCTTTGTACAAGCTCAATTTTTACATGCTCAGGAATTTTCCGTGCATTTTCTAGATACGCATTTTGTTGACAGGACCACGGAGGTGCTAGCCTTTGTGTCACAGCAATCCCATTCCGTTGGTAGAACCGAGCGCGGATTTTGTCTACGCCAGGGATTCCAGCGATTTGGCCGGGGTCAGTATAGCTGATAATGCAATTGATTTTCCATCTCAAACAAATCCATCTTTTATCTTTAGAAGCCTGCCAGTGTGTGTTTCCACACCGACGCCTTCTCCGATCCATCATGGAGCCGGCCGCAGACGAGATAGCCATCGAGTCCCCGGCGCACTTCCGCCTCTACAAGAGTGGAAGGATCGAGCGCCTGAACCGGCCTCCGGTCCTCCCCGCCGGCCTCGACGAGGCCACCGGCGTCACCTCCAAGGACGTCGTCCTGGACCCCGAAACCGGCCTGTCTGTCAGTGCGCCCCGTCCAAGAAGCTCCCCGTCCTCGTCTTCTTCCACGGCGGCGGGTTCATGCTCGAGTCAGCTGGCTCTGCCACGTACCACACCTACGTCAACCCCCTCGCCGCCGCGGCGGGCGTCCTCGTGGTGTCCGTGTGCTACCGCCTGGCCCCCGAGCACCCGCTCCCGGCTGCCTACGAGGACTCCTGGGCCGCGCTCCAGTGGGCGGCGTCGGCGCGGGACGAGTGGATCGCCGAGCACGGCGACGTGGCTCGCCTCTTCCTCGCCGGCGCCAACATCGTGCACGACATGCTGCTGAGGGCGTCCGGCAACGGCGGCCCGAGCATCGAGGGCGCCATCATGCTCCACCCGTGGTTCGGCGGGAGCACGCTCATCGAGGGGGAGTCGGAGGTCGCCGCAGCGATCACCGCCGGGCTCTGGGTTTACGCGTGCCCGGACGCGGTCGGCGGCGTCGACGACCCGAGGATGAACGTAACCCGCTGGCGCCCGGCGCGCCGTCGCTGGAGAAGCTCGGGTGCGCGAGGATGCTGGTGTGCGCCGGCAACAAGGACGGGCTCTACGCGAGGGGCCGCGCGTACTACGAGGCCGTGGCCGCGAGCGCGTGGCGTGGCACGAGTCCGACGGGGAGGAGCACGTTTTATTCCTCCCGAAGCCCGAGTGCGAGAACGCCAGGCAGCTCATGGACCGCGTCGTGGCCTTCATAGCCGGGGCCTGACTTTGCTGTCTCTCTCCCTGTGTTCCGCTCGTCGCAGCATTCGAGGTTCGAGCTGTCATTGAACTTGTGCAAGTATTTCTGGTTGAATAAATCGGTCTTGGTCCGGGCATGATTTTTCTTGTGGACGTGTGTAGTTTTGAGCTTGTTGCAACTGAAAATTGTTCACTATTCCAGCTCTGCGCCTCTGCCACAGTCGAGGAGGGCAGTAGAGTGTTGTCGTCGTGTCCCCATACATCTCTTCTCGAGACTTGAATTGCTTATTCTGCTACGAAGCTTTATGATAAGATTTTTCATATTTCCATGAATATGGAAAGTTCCTATTTAACGTTATTATCACGATAGTTTTGTTCATTTCCAAACTCGCTACTTACAAGTGCAAGCTCCAAGGGTAAAATGTCCGAAGAGGCCAGTAGAACGTTGTTAGTTTAGAGCTTTGGGCCCTGCATGTTTACAATCCACCTTATAATCTGTCCTCTGAATTGTTATAGTCTAATTATAATTACAAAATAATAAGCTTGATTATATACTCGGGTGGGAAACAAACATTGCCTTATAATAATCTTTCTATAAACTAGGAACTCCTTCACATTAGAATAGTTTTGATCGATTTTCTTAACCTGTATTCATGGATGTGTGCTCTAGGGGTACAAGACTCCCAAATAAAGACGAGAATTCTATGACCGAAATGGCTACTACAGATGAGATGAACATGAACGACCTTTACCACTCTCTTGAGCGGCTTGTCATAATTTTTAACCAACCACCTGAAAACTACTGAGAATCACAACAAAACACACAACTATGATGCTTACGTTCGAAACAGTCCCCTCTAATCCACACATAATGGGAGGGATTGGATGAAAATAATTAATTTTCCATTTTAATCCACATGTGCCGAGAGTAAATGATTTTAATCCAAACAAGCCATGAAAAAGGAGCAGCACTAAAGAACTGGACAATAGCCTCCATGCAACATAACAAGATGTCGCACCAAATTCAGACGGTGTGAGCGAAATGCAATTATAGAGAACCTAGACACCGCTCAATGTGGTTTGATTAGGCGATGTACTTCAAGTGATAAACAAAAGAAGGCAGGGTTTACAAACCCTGAAAGACCACTTGAATGCGATACACCACTTTAGACGAATAAATGTTTGCGTAGTTCAAAATTTGAACAGAAATTCAATTGAAACTCGGTTAAATCAGCTCCAAATATAGAATTTGGCAGGTATTTGAAACAACCAAAACAAACATATATATTCCAACAAGTAGATCAAGTTGTAATCGAGAAGGTTACGTCCACGTTTGTGATTTGGAGTATCGAGACCATTTTTATGGAATTAATTTGATATTGTAGACATGGTGTGTTTTTTTAAAAAAAATTGGTCAAAACTTGACTTAGGACAAAAGAGTTCTTTTCATTTCGAAACATCTATATCATCCAATGGCCCCAAGCACGTCTGGTCGTGATTCACTCCCAAGAGAGAGGCAAAGCTACCCAATAGTCCAACAGCCTCCTAACAGCACCTCGTTGGGTAGCCATGGACCCGGACAACGACGAGGTGGTGTTCGACGCCCCGGAGGACTTCCGCATCTACAAGAGCGGCACGATAGATCGTTTCCACCGACCAGTGCTCGTGGCCGCTGGCGTCGACGACGATGCCAGCGGCGTCGCCTCCAAGGACGTCGTCATCGACGCCGTCACCGGCCTCTCCGTGCGCCTCTTCTTGCCCAAGCTCCAAGGACCTTCCGCCAAGAAGCTCCCCGTCCTAGTCTATTTCCACGGCGGCAGGTTCATCATCGAGTCCGCGAGGTCCGCCACGTACCACAACTACCTCACCTCCCTCGCCGCCGCGGCCGGTGTCCTCGCGGTGTCCGTCGACTACCGCCTCGCCCCGAGCACCGGCTACCCGCGGCCTACGACGACTGCTGGGCCGCGCTCCGGTGGGCGGCATCTGCGCGGGACGACGACTGGCTCGCCGAGCACGGCGACGCGTCCCGCGTCTTCGTCGCCGGCGACAGCGCGGGCGGCAACATCGTGCACAACGTGCTGATGAGGGCGTCGTCCGCGGACAACGCGCCGAGGATCGAGGGCGCGGTCCTGCTCCACCCGTTCTTCGGTGGGAGCATGGCCATCGAGGGGGAGCCGGAGTGCGCGGTGGTGATCACGGCGAAGGTGTGGGCGCTCGCGTGCCCCGACGCGGCCGGCGGCGCGGACGACCCGAGGATCAACCCGACGGCGCCGGGCGCGGCAGCGGGGCTGGAGAGCCTCGGGTGCGAGCGGTTGCTGGTGTGCGCGGCGGCGAAGGACTGGCTGGTGGCGAGAGACCGCGCGTACTACGACGCCGTGGCGGCCAGCGCGTGGCCCGGGAGCGCGGCGTGGCTCGAGTCCGAGGGGGTGGGCCACGTCTTCTTCCTGATGAAGCCCGAGTGCGAGAACGCCAAGCGGCTCATGGAGCGCATCGTGGCCTTCATAGCCGGGTCCTGAAGCACGTGCCCCGAGTGTCTGCGTGCAGCATTGTTGCAGCCGCATTGCACTCGAGCTGTAGGTTTTCTACTTTTCTTTCACCGGGGTTGAATAAAAATAGCTCGTGGTACTACTGTGGTAGTTGTAGCAGATGTACTACTCAACCAGTTCATTACATTGAAAATTTGAAATCTATTTAGCGAATTGAAATGCCTGTCCAGCATTTCGGCTCAGCTTCATCAAAGCTTAAAAGACGGCAGTCTACTTTCCACGTCAATGGCTGTGATACAGTACTGGACCGATTGGTACTGAAAACCGACATGCCGAGCTCGAAAAGCTCTAATTTTATTCGAGAAGAACTAAACTCAAGCACGAAAAAACAATAAACAAGGTTTAGATTTGGAGGTTATGGCAGAGAAGACGCTCCGGTTTAGAGACTATTGTTCTCGAAGATACAAGAGCTGCAGCATGTGGACGGTGGCGAGCCGGAGCGCTGGAGAGGTGGAGCGGCGCGACGTATGGTGATCGAAGAGGGGCGGTGAAGGGGGCCGAGCGGGGGCTACAGTAGGAGTTCTTGAAAACTCCTCTTTGGGGAAATGGCGAGGACGACAAGAGGAGTTCTTAAAATCCCCTCTACAAACTGGATTGGGAATCGGCGACGACAGCGAGAAGGAGTTCTTGAAAACCCCTCTTGGAACTGCCACCGACCACCAGCCTCTCCACTCACAGTTAAGGCGGAACCGCGTCTAGGTGAGCATGCGCCACCAGCCTCTCCACTCACAGTAAGGCGGAACCGCGTCTAGGTGAGCATGCACGGGAACAAGAACCGTCGCGCCCATGTGAGTATTTTGCTCAAAAAGAATGCGAGTGTGTAGTTAGTCAAAAACACTTGAGTAGCGCAGTGGTTGATAGCATCTGCGATGCCGCCTTTGGCTCGTGTTCGAACCCGTGCGGCAGCAAAAAAAGGTGGGCCTCGCGTTGACATATTTGACCCACGGTCCTGACACATGGACGGTAGGGTCCTATTCACTACACATGGCAGCCACGTAGACATGTTGAACCGGTCAATAGGGACCCACAGTTACACGTGTTAGCCACATCGGTCTGCTTGGCCCGTACTCGTACACGTGGACGACCGGGTCCCACCTCTACCACGGCCCTGACACGTGGACCGGTGGGTCCTGGTCGCTACACGTGGCAACCACGAAGACACGTTAGACCCTCTATCATCACATGTGGATCTATGGGTCCCACCGCCACATGTGGCCCACCGGTTCTATGACGAGTTGTTGGCGTCACAAATACGAGATGCTGGTGGCGCACCGTTCTGTAACGATATGAGATGTTGTTTTATGACACACGTTTTTTTCATCATAATTCCATATTTCCATAGCGGTCGAGGGCTACTGCCGATGATCTATGACGAACCTAAGATTTTTGTCATAGATGTGATCTGTTCAATGACGAAGTTTTAGAACGTCACGCGCAAAACTTCAGGGAAGCGGGAGCAAGGGTTATGATGTGGGTTGCTATTCTAGGTACTCTTTAACTCTTTATCATATTTTGTCAATCAGATTTTTAAAAAATGTGAAATACGTTCCATTTTGACTGTGGATAGAGGATGCGAGAGAAACTTTCTATTTCTCGAGTGAACAAGTTAATCCCTAGGAAACAGTTTCATAGAAACATGGTTTCAGGGTTTGGGCTGGCTTGACTAATATCAACTTTTAGTACTGTGGAATTCAAATTCAAATTATAAAACATAGACCAGAAAGAAATAGCCTAAATAAGGTGGAAGATAGTTCAAAGAGGTGTTTAAATAGATTTGCTCGATCTAGGCGTAACCATTGCAAAAACTCCCTCTCTCTGCCTTAAAACAATCCTTTCAATTCTTAGTAAGCAGTATCTTGTTTTCTAGCAAATTAATTTTGAATTTTCTTCTTTCATGTTTAGCTGTATGTCAAGCGTTTTTGCATGAAAATTGGGGAATTGCAATACTCTGTCCTGAATCTCCTTCAATCGTTCAGTTCCATTATGTCTCTCTCAGTTTGTTTCGCATCCAGTACACATCTTCAACAATTCATGAACGGATATCAGATTTCTGTTGCAAATGATGGAGGGCCCGTCTCCATTGGACTGCTGAGGGATCTTTTTGACGAGACTATGACATGTTTTTGGATATTTTGTTTATTGAAAATCTAGCTTATGTTTCCCCTGACGCGACATTTGGGCTGTTTAATCTTTCCCATTTGATGTATGCAAGCACAAGGACCTCAAGTTTAATTACACATGCCAAAAGTTATTGCAAACAGCTGGTGGGCATTTCTTTTTATCAGTTGGCATGGAATGTGTTCCTGTTTTATTTTTCATAGTCATAGTCACAACTCTCATAGTTATAGCTGCATGCTCTTGCAGATTTTTACTTCTCTCATTGAGAAAATCTAATGAAAATGTTTTGTTTCTGTTGTCAGAGTAAGTAAATGAACCTTATTACTACCTTATATGGCCTTTTCATGGTTTCTGATGATCGCTGTTGAATATCAAGGCTCGGATACAGAATAATGAGGTGGATATCACGGGATTGAGAGAAAAAAATGTCCTATGAGATCTTGGCATGTTTAAGTCCTATGAAACAATGTCCTCTGATCCTTTCAAAATGATGACGCACTTCTAACCGATGAGGTGGTTGATTAAGTCTGCCAAGTATCATGCCGCTAGATTTGTCAGGATAAGGTCTTAAGTTGAGGGGTATCATTCTCATAGGACGTTCTTCTGGCTTGAATTGTCATGCCATATTTTAGATATCAATGTGGATGACTTAGGGCTCCTTTGGTATGGCTTAGGGAGGCTTCGGCTTTGCAACTGTAGCAGTACTATAGCAGGCGGAGCCGAAGCCGTGGGAAGTCACTTTTTGGGGCTTCACCTCCTTCCCAATTCATTTTGAGGCTTTGGTATCTGTTTTGGCTTCGTGCTACAGTATCGCACAGTGTTAAATAATGCTTGTTACTCCGAAACCTCTTTGGCCTAAGCCCGTGCCAAAGGGGACCTTATATTGCGTGAAACTGAAGTCACAGGATTGCATCATTAGGAATATATAAAGGACTAATATTCTATTTTGAGAGCGTAGTGCAAATGGCCAATATGCAGAAGCACGTGAGACGTAAGAATGAAGTTATGGGACTATGGTAGACTTAACAGTTAACACTCTTAACCTTCCTCCTGGATTTTGTTCGTCAAAATAGTGCTAGTAAGATCAAAGTTCTGCTCTGCTAGCACTTTCAATGATTTTATTTCTGGATCAGTTGTCTTGCCGTTAGCTGCCATTATAAATTATAGTAATAGGGAACCAGTTGGTATTAAATGCAAAGAGCCTTGCTCAGAAACTGAAATAGGTACTGATTTATCAAAGTTGAGCAATATTCTTAACATTGTTGTCCTCACTGACTCTCAAGTACTTTGAAACTTAAAGTTTCTCAGCCGCGAAACTGAGTCTATCAGGGCCTTGGTGAACGCCACACAAATGTCATACGAAGTACTGGATTCGCAGCATCTGTCTGCAAAGTGTGGAATCATTAAACGAAGTCTGCCGTGTCACTCCCTGCAAAGCATAGCAGTAGCAAATTCTGGAATCATTAAACAAAGATGACCGGTAATTTAATTATCTTATACTTGCCTTCTGCATATCTACCAGGATCTTCTTGGCTCCTCTTTGTACTTTGAGCTTATATAGGCAACTTGAATGTAATGATCCTTTTTTTTCAACTTCAGTGCCATTCCATTGTAGGAATCTTGTTCTTTAGTTCTTATCTAGTTGATCAGATATCTTCTTAACCCAGTGACAAAAAGTCTGCTACCAAGTCTTTGATCTTTGCAAAAGATTTTAACTTTCCAGTTATGTAATATTACCCTTTCAATGACCTGCGTAAGATCCTGCATGGCATTTGACAACTATTTGTAAACATGCAGGTGTTTTCCTTGTTCTTTTTTTTTCGTGTACTGGTTGATTCTCAGATTCCTTTCTAAGTGATATTATACAGTACACTTGAGGTTTTTTTACCTCATACCTCTACCAGCGTGGTTCCTGACATAGGTAAAGATGTAATCTGGATGGCTTAATATAAGACATTTCCAGGTCGTGATTGGAGAGCATTTTGAGACTGATGACTTCCTAGCAGCTGGAGCTTTACATCATGCGATTCAGTGAACAGAAAAGTTTGTTCTGCACCTATCAATTTCAGATGAACTAGATACGGCTGCTAATGTGATTCACCAAAGGCACATCAGTTGAAATCTTGATTCTAGTTTCATAGTTTTCCCAATCTTATGCATTTTCTGTTTGCAATGCTCCCTGCACCAGGATCGCAATTAACCTTGACAGGAAACTGTGTAAGAATGCTCTATCATGAAAAACTCGCTGATCATCCACTGAAAATGGACTCTCTGTCTCTGTAACCTACGAACTGAGCCAATTTCCTGACAGCCCGTCCAGTTTGGTAAATGTGTCAAATTACACTTGACGCTTTTGAATGGGGCTAAAACATCTCTGACTCGGCATATGGAAAAGCGTCGTCAGGAACTTGACTCGGGCATATGGAAAAGCCTCATGCATGAACGATTGCAATGGCAAATCCCTTCCGGAGCATTTGAATTGAAATCTACAGGTGCTTTGGCTGCCTCTGCAAGGATCCCTTGATTTGCCGTTCAAGAACTACTCTACTGTTGACAGACGGCCATTTGCCGATCAAGAACTGTTGACAGACGCCATATACCAAACTGGCTGGCACGCAGCTTAAGCCCTAAACGGGCGGTGACGATGTTCACAAATCCCGAAGCATCAACATATATGCAGCGAGCCTTGCAGGCCTCCAAACATAACTCAGCAAATGGTCTTGTGCATCATCAGCGACCGTCGACGGACGACACCACCACTCAGTTATGGTCCCTAGGCGACATCACATGAAAGCCAAGAGACGAACCTTCGGACAGACAAGCGAAGGAATAAGTGGACCATGCCAACCTCGCAACTAAACCAACCAAAAGGAGAACCCATAACTTCGATCCATAAACATAACCAGATTTTCTGAGATCTGTTGCAAAGAAAACTCTGCATAAACAAGTCTACTACATTGATCCAACTCAACATAAACGAGATATGATATTCAGAGATATCGAGACACGAAAGCTTGGACATATGTAACAGCAAAACAGTTCAGAGGCGCTCCAAAATTAGGCTACTCCTGGTACCAGAAAGCTAAAGCTGGGGATCGATCCTTCATTTCTTCGCCTTCTTTGGTGCCCTGAAACATTGGAGAAAGCAGGAAAAACACATCAACAAAACATAATAATTGAACCTACTCCAGGAAACTAGGAACACAAAAGGAGTTCCGAGACACTTACGCTGCAGCCGGCACTGGAGCTGCAGCTGCTGGTGCAGCCGGTTCCCTCGGGCCCTATACAAAGATGAAACACAGATTAAACATAAAATCAAAAGAAAAGAAAAAACAAACAGGTTAAATTATATCTCAACATTCAGGGGAAAAGGGCAAACATTTTAGAAAAAATAAGTCAAACCAATGAACCATGACTGATAGACAATAAAACTATAACATTCAAACCCATGGATCACCAATTCACCATATGCCATAGTAAATAAATTTTCAGAACATACTTTCATTTCAATGGATCAAGAAGCAACAACTAAATAGAAGTTCAAATTTGGTAGTCCTTAAGAATTATAGTATCACATGGACACAAAACGAAATTCCAGCATCCATATTACCAATCACCAGGATCATCACCACTCAGAGATAAATGCAGATTGAATCTATAAGACACTATCTTACCTGGGCCAACCTCTCCTCCCTCCTGGCAATCTTCCTCTGACGGCTTGCCTTGCTCTTGGCACGCTTGGCCTCAAACTGATCAGAAAGCGTCTTCTCTCTGGCCTTCTCAGCCTTGGACTTGTGGATACTCTCCATGAGCACCCTCTTGTTCTTGAAACTGTTACCCTTGACCTTCATGTACATGTCATGGTACATGTGCTTGTCGATCTTCTTGGCTTCACGGTACTTGCGCAGCAGGCGCCTCAGTACGCGCATTCTCCTCATCCACAGAATCTTGGTGGGGAGCCTAGCCTCCCTGGTACCCCTGCGCTTACCTGTAGAGGTAGTGGATTAACATATATTTACAAGACTTTGACAATGTTTACAGGACACAAAAAAGGGGTACATCAGCATGGCAGCAGTATACCATATCCAGAGTGACGTCCCTTCTGCTTGGCCTCATGCGCCCTCCTTGCACGGGACCTCGAGTGGATCTTCTGAGGCTTCCTGATGATGAAACCATCCTTAACCAACTTACGGATGTTCTGGCCTGTAAGTTTAGTAGAAAACATGGTCATACTTATATTCCTTTCAGTTGTTAGTAGTAAAAACAAGACATTAACAATTCAATATTTAAATATAAAGACAGTAAATATAAAACACAAGTCAGCATCATCAAAACTACATGAACACAAGAGTTCAGTGCAACAAACTACCCAGAAGAACATAACAAATATGAGTAACTGAACTATTCTAACTTTATCATGCAGTCATATAATAAACCAAGCAGTCAAAGCCTCGGCACAATGGCATACTAACGGGAACAATTTCTTCCTTGCAAATCATCATTTGAAATGCAAGTAACTGCAGTTCTAGCCAAAATCAGAATTTAGACTATTAGCTTCATAAATAACTGCATCACTCTGCTAAAGATATCTTCTTCAGCTAAACTAGCATCACAGACAAATTAGAACGTACACGGGTAACAAAATCATAACAGCAACTACAAACCTAGATACAATTTATCAGTATCATCAGAGTATGCACAGATAAAAAAGACCACAACATGATGATAGCGCACACTGACATAGTGAGTGACCCAAATCCCAATATGAGACCTGCAGCCACGGAACGCAAACAAAACAAGACATCTAGATGGCTACTAACCTCAACAAGACAAAAACAGCTAATTAACCACAAGGGCATAGCACTGGCAGTCAATCAAACGGATAGGGGTAGCTGATTTACTAGTGGAATCACCCCTTACCGCTCCCCTAAGCAGAATTGCCACAGGCTCGAAACTAAACCTACGAGCGCAGAATCATAGATCTATCTCTACGACGGCAACACAAACCCACTGAGCAACCAAGGAATGAACGGGCGGTGATCGTTGGACGGACGCGCCGCGCAGAAAACAAGGACCAGGCGAGGAGGGGCCGAGGCGGGGAAGCGGTGGTGCCTTACGGGAGTTGGCCATGGAGATCTCGCTGACTTCATTGGGGTCGAGCCAGACCTTGCCCTTGCCGCACTTGAGCACGCTCGAGGCGAGCCGCTTCTGCAGCTTGAGCGACACCATCTTCTCCGCCGCCGATAGGCTCTCCTGCCGGCTGGTTGTGTGGTGGCGCAAGGTGCTAGGGGAATGCGGCGGCGGCACGCGGAGGGTTATATACCAACCCGACGGGGGGATTAGGGTTTCCCTGTGAGGCGGCTCACTACTGGGCCAGGCCTAACTTATTGATGGGAGTCCGTCCTGTTGGGCCAAGGCCCATTGGTCGGCTGGATCAAAAAGATATTCAAATCTTCTTTCCTTCTCCTTTAGTTTCGTGATTTTCTTTTCCAAAACCATAATGTGGGTACCGATTCGATGTAGTATATTTTTGGGGGCGACCAGACAATTTTTACTCCAATTATATTTTTTATTTGGGGATTTCTATTAATGTTATACTACCAGGTCCAGATGCTACGTGTTGAATGTTCAGGTCTTCAAGCTCGCAGACAAGGCTTGTAGGAGTTTGGCTCCTAGACTACTCCCTCCGTCGCCGTTTTAGTTTTTTAGATTTATAGACTTCGATATGCACTTAAATATACTTATGTCTAGATACATAATAATATCTATGCATCTAAAAAAAGTTAAAACGACCTATAATTTGAAACGAAGTAGAAAATAAAGAAAGTAGAGGGGAGACATAAGTTTTGCAGAATCCAATGGCATCATACGGTGTGAACATGATGTTTCTCCGTAGGATAAAATTTGATACAACAATCACATTTCTCCAATAATGAGATAAGACCAACTACAACACCCCTCTCTTGTCCATGATGTGTGAGGAACAGCACACGTGTAGCAAAGAAAAACAAGATGGAGTCTTATCTCATCAGAGATGACAGTAACTGAAGGAATATAAACCAACGCCAACTAGCGTCCCCCCTCCCCCATTACTCCTACAGTCCTACGACGAAGTAGTGAAGTACCACTACCTAACCAGACTCATAAGCAGCATCAGGCATCACCGAGGTGCCTACAGAAAGCAACCTGACGATAACCGCCTATGTCCTACCTGGTCCTCGATTCAACCTGGAGTGATTCAGCAGGCACAGAGTCGATGGCCAAGCCATTTTGAAGTTGTTGATGGCCAATGTCACCAATAGTCTCTACCTGGAGTGATTCAGCAGGCACAGAGTCCGTGGCCATGTCATTATGCAATGGTTGTGGTTCCATGTCACCAACAGATTCTCCATTCCCATGGCAACGCCGTGAGCCTCGGTTTCTCCGCCATGCCCAAATGAACTTAATCAAGGCTATAAGCAGAACGATTACTAGCACAAAGCCATTGATGATGAACAGGCCTGCGAAGCTTTTAAGCTGAGACGTGCAGAATCAGTACCACGACCACCATAATCGAGCGAAGGAGTTGCATCCCCAAACCATTTCTGTTGTATCGCAAACCCTTCATGCCCCTCTCTTAAGTCCAAGATGGCCCTTGAAAGGTCAGGCACCACTGGAGAGCCTCTAGGGAAAACCTGCAGACACGTAACCCATGACATAAGTATATAACAACCAGGTGAGTTTAGCTAGGAGATCTTATGGTCTACAGAAGGATAGGCGCAAGGAGCTACAAAACCAAATCCAGCAGCAGTGTCGATGTGACCAACTATTTGGAACTCTGATGATCTGATCCATACTGCACAAGGAAAGTATTTAGATAGGGGATCTCATCAAAGATAGCTGACACCCCTCCAAGGTTTGATCCTGCCCTCAATGCCTTTGCATATTCCTCTGGTGTGCTAAACACCTTTATCTTGCCCTCATCGAACTTGAGCTGCGTAAGCTTCGCGAGCACGAAAGATCCATTCTGGTATCCGACATAATCGCCATTGCGCAAGAGTTGACCTGGATCAGTCACTGAAGGTTGGAGCCTCTTTGCAGTTAGCAACGATGACAAGCTTGCTGTATAGCTCTGAACTAAAGTTAGAACCACAAAACACCAAATCACCACAAGAACTTTTGACGGAAGGCGCTTGATAATTTGATCTGTCCAAAGCATTAGCAAAAGAGATAATGTTACTGAAGTAACAAACCATACACTTATAAAGTTAGCATACTGTTATGTTTAAGTTCAGAGTACTGTATAGTCATGAAGATGCATGCAGTTTTGTACTTTTGATTAATGAAAGCCAGGCAGAAGAAGAATGACCGTGACCACATACCATGAGAGAAGGTCAAAGTGGAGAATATAAAGTAGAAAACGGTGCTGAACTGTCTTAATCTTGACCCTTGGAATTCATCATTTGTTGGATATTCACTCATCCATACAACTAGGCCAGTGACGAAGATAAACAGCCTGTTCGGCTGTGCTACATCGACTGGCTGATGCTGCAGCTGAAGCAGCCAGCCGCTCGGCAGCGGGCAGCCTGTTTAGCTAACTGGATTCTTGGGGAACAGGTCCGTTGGTCCACCTTGGACATTTGATCCACAAAAGGTCGTGGATTTCGTAGTGTGGGTCCAGGAAAGGACGACGTTTACCAATCGGTGTGGTGCTAGGCTCGCTGCCGAGCGGTTGGCTGCTTCAGCTGCAGCATCAGCCAGCCGATGTAGCACAGCCGAGCAGGTCAAAACTGCAGTTGCAATCCAGAGGTCATTTGTTAGTGGCTGAAAGAAGATCCACATGGATAGTTTATCACTGTTCTTGGATAGAACAAGCATTGACACGCCAGACTCTGTGTATGGCATTGTGAAGTCCACATCTCTAGCTCGATTTGTGATAATTGCCACGTCACCCACTGCCGCATCAAACTCCTGTCATATGCACCAAGGAAAGAAAAAGCAAGCAATTAAATATGGAATGAACAAATATTTCAAAAACCAGCGACAAATGGAAAGCGAAAAAGTAGATATTATAGAAAGAAAGCTGACCTTGAGGTACACCTTGGTTACCAGCTTGTCATAAGAATTTGCACAATCAAAGGGAATGTAATTATAGCGAAGAGCATATGGTACTTTCTTCACAGCAGCCTCAAAGACATCAATGCTGTAGCCACTGACACTCACTGTATTGGTGCCAGGAATTGTATCAACACTCACAAAAAGTTTAAACTCGTGCCTTACAGCACACCAATCTTGAGTATTTTTCCGTTCACTGGTAAGTCCCAACCTTTGGGCACTGCTTTTGAATCTCCTGGCCAATGGATTTCACCTGCGTCTATGCGAAATTTAGTTTGACCATGGCTTGTGCTTGGGTTTAGAAGCCTCGACGATCCAGAAGCTGGGCTCCAAAACCCTATGCCCTTTGCTTGATCTCCAATCACATTGACAACCTCATAAACAGGAACTTGCATATGCCTATCCGCGAGTGCGAATCTACCAGCCAATCCATCAAAGTCTGTTTCCAAAATGGCACTGAGAAGTTCTGGCCCAACAGGAGATGGTAGGAGAGTATCTATTAAACTCTTCCTCACACCTTCTGGTGTCTGAAAGCTTCTATTTGAAAATCTGATTCCCTTGACCTTCTCAGATAAAGTTGCAACTGCCCATGCCACATCATACGCCCAGTATTGGTAGACAGTGGGTCTTGCCATCCTTATATCAGGAAGCTGATGGTATTTGGCTCTGAATCGTGCACCAAATCGACCCATGAAATCTATGTTCCTAGCTGATTTTGCTACATATGGCCAGAAACCGACAACACCTTGCATGGTTTGAATGTTATGTTGGGGAAGTACATCAAGGCTGAAGCCAACATTATCAGTGACAATCCAGACATACCCTTCATTCATCATTCCAGCTGCTGAAGCTCGAGCAAAGAAGCGGCAAGCACGAGCTGGCAACATATGAACAATGAAGACACGTGTCAGAATGGCCATGAGCTTATACAGTCCCAAATCAATGAGATTATTTGGTGAAGATGCAGGAATAGCAGAACGGTAAATGGCATGTGCATCAACACTTTGAAGGGCATCCGTAATGGAAGGGAGGATGCCCACACCGTAATCTTGTTTCATTTGAAACGCCAAGAGGTATAGGGTAAACTGCTCGGCGCAAAGATTCATGGTGCCAAGCTTGGTGTGACAATGGCTGGCGCCAAGCTCCTGCCACGTCAGCATCCGCATCAGCAGCTGCGCAGACCTTGGCACCAGGATGGCTGGCGTCGAGACGTGTAAGCTTGGCGCCAGCGTGGATGGCGCCAAGCTAAGGGTCCAGATTTTGAAATAGTTTTGCCAGGGTGTATTTATGAGGATTTGAAAGGTCAAAAACAAAAAAAGTCAGTCCCTTCGAGATGAGAAAGACGAGAGGATACCGGGCGTAGAGCGACCTCGTGAAGATAGGCTCATTGGCATACTGTGCAGAGCGACCTCTCACTTTCTAGAAAAAGGTGGAACTGGCATCAGCAAGGAACTCTCAAACAAACATCAGTGTTGGCCTAACCGGAGCCCTGGACTCATAGGAAAGGTGATCGCGTGTTTGATGTGTCTCTGCACTTTTTGTTTTTTGATTTTTAGCAGAATTAACAAAAGATCATACGGTGAAGAATATGAGGACACAGTAGCAAGGTTGACCACCACCCAATCGACTTTAGTGGATGCTTTGAAGAAAAAGAAGTCTCCTAGCTTGACAGCAAGGTTGGAAAACGTTTTGCGGAATTGAAAGGAGGTAATCGAAACAAAATAAAAAAAACTAGTTGCAGTGCAAAAATATATAGAGAAAAAGGATTTGCAAGACCGGAAGAGCAAAGAAAAATTGAACTTGCTGTATTTGCAAAATCAAAAGAGAAAGAACCAGCCAGAAACCACACGGTTAAAAGCCGTGCACTCTACCGACTGAGCTAGGATGGCTGGGTACATCTGTTTGCATCATGGATTTTATATATATACATCTAATTTTCACGATGGATTTCACAGCATCATATATCGTGGCCGAAGCTTAGCCGCGAACTTTAAAACGGACTCTATGTTTGGGAGGGGAGAGTAATGTGTTTGGTAATCTGAATGTTATCTGATTTGAGTAATAGGGTGGTGTATCGTGTGTCCATGCTATGTATTTTGCTGAGATACTTCATTTCTCATGGTTATATACTGATGTCTGATGACATGTATGTAAGGAATAGGTGATAATAGATCCATCAATTCCATTACATTTTGTTTTTTGAAAAAAAATCATCAATTCTATTACTTCTCAAATCAAATAAGAAGTAAGAATGTGAGACGAAGATGAACTACCTCGCTCCTCACATCAAATGCCCCGATCATAATCATTGATCTTTAGTTACGTGGTTAAGTGTGCGCATGGATAGAAAACTCGATAGGATCCACGTATTCGTCTCACCGATTCACCGAACAATCCTCTCAAGTCTCAACCGTTTTTTGCTGTGACAAAACCAAAAAAGTCCAAAGCAAATGCTATCTCTTTCCCCACTTCAAAACTCGTTCGCAATTCGTGGAGACCCAACGCAATCGAATCTCCCCCACCTCCGCACGGGGCCTTGCCACGTTCCCCTCTTGCCCCAAAGTACCTCCAACAATAGCTCCTACTTGAGACCCTACTTTTCTTTAGGTAGGAGCTGTCCCAACTTTCTGGAGTTCTAGATTTAACTCACAACTCCAGCAATAGCCCCTTCTTCATAGCCCCTACTCTCACATGACAGTTGGGTCCCATTTGGTAGTGAGTCTTATTATTTTTATTTCTCTCTCCCACATTTCATCTATCCTCAGCGCTCCTCTCTTCCCCTGACCCCCTCTATCCCCAAGCACGGCGGCGCTCCCTCGCCCCTGCGTGCTCCCGCGGCGTTGGAGCTCGCCCAGTGTTGACGCTGATTCACGGCGCCTCACACACTTGAGCACCTCGTGTGCTGTTGACGCTGATTCGCGGCGCCTCACACACTTGAGCACCTCGTGTGCAATCACCGGTCAAAGATCCCAATCAAGGATTGGAACCTCCCGTTGTGGTAGATCCGTGGAACGCTCGTCAAGGAGGGATCCCGTCGGGACATGCGCACCAGCGGTTTGCCTTAGGTTCGGCAGGCCAGTTAGGGCGTCCTCTAATACCGTCGAGACGAGAGAAGAACATCAGCTAGGGTTTGGAAAAGCTAAGGTGGAGAGAAAACGAAAAAAGATAAAAAGAAATTATATTTGATCGATTGTGGATGATTTTTCAATCGGCCGTAACCCTGTACATATAGGGCCGCTGGACTTCGCACGCAAGTTAATCAAGTTTCTATCCTTAATTCCAAACTCGAATGCAATTCCGTTGATGCATACCCCGGCCATCCAGCCCGACGTAACCGGCGCTTCCTCCGTGATCGTAGATCTCGAACTCCTTCAATAGAAAAAGGATATACGTGTATCTCCTCGTTGATTTTATTTCCTTGATTACCCTCAAGATTAATCTTTGCACTTCCTTGAGCCTGGCACGTTGGACTCTTGTGCATGCTGATCTACAACTGGGTCACGGCTAGCTGGTCATCTAATCTCCAGGTACGCATGCAGGTAACATGCAATATATTTTAGGGGGTTTTAGGATACGAGATGTTAAACTTTAGTATGAACACATCGGATGTTCGGATGTTAATTAGAAGGACTAAATATGAGTTAATTACAAAATTAATTGTACAAATGGAGTCTAATTCGCGAAACGAATCTATTAAGACTAAATAATCCATCATTAACAAATAGTTATTGTAGCACCACATTGTCAAATCATGGACTAATTAGGCTTAATAGATTCGTCTCGCGAATTAGACTTCATCTGTGCAATTAGTTTTATAATTAGATTATATTTAATATTCATAATTAGTATCAAACATCCGATGTGATAGGTGCTAAAGTTTAGCAAGAGGTATCAAACACCCCTTAGTTAGCTATAAACCGGTCACCCGTCCTTCCGTGATGCAGTCATGCACTTGCACCTGCAGCTTTTACTATACGCGCGTCCAGCCAGATACGGTCTTCGGTATACCACATACAAACTTGCTTTGCCAATCTCTGGAAACCACAGACAACTTCATCGGAGAAGGACCGAAGCCGTTGGGCAGTCTCTGGATAGCGCACACAAAAGGCCAGACATGTCTGTAGCATGCAAAGCTTAGCCGCTCAAATCATCCTGCGCTAAACACCATACTCAATTAAGAAATTAATTAATCATTCGGCCACATTAATTAACTCAGAGCCGAATTAAATAAATCCTTTGACTAATTATCCAGCTATAACAAGCCAAATATCTTGATTTCCAAGATTGCACCATCATTAGCCAAATTAAGCTCAAAATTCGGCCAAATATATTTCTCAACCACATTTTAAACCATTGAATGTGTCAAATTTAGTCATCAACACCCAACAGATCTGGGCAGCTCCCCTTCCCTCACCCCGCCTGCTCCCCCCCTCCAGATTCGTGTGGCGCCACGGAGAGGGGGCGGCGCGGCCGGCCCCAGCAGCGGTGTGGAGAGGGGGCCGCGCAGCTGGCCTACACAGCGAGGTGGGGTAGGCACAGCGGGGCGGGGTAGGCACGACGCGGCTGGCCGTTGTAGTGGAGCAGATCGGGGGCGGTGTGGCTGGCTCGTGCGGCGGCGTGGAAAGGCGGCCGCGCGGTCGGCCTGCGCAGCGGGGTGGAGCAGGAGCAGAGCGGCCGGTGCACCGGAGTGGCGCGGCTGGCTTGGGTGGCGACGTGGAGAGGGGGCAGCAAGGCGGCAGGCGGGTGGTGGCGTGGAGCGATCGGTGCTAAGGACCCGAGTAGAGGCCTGGAGTGAGATTTTCTTCTCTCGGCTCCTACTTTTTTTATTAGGGACTGTTGGAGCCTTAAAGTAGCACCAAATCGGATTGAGCTGAGGCCAGCCGGTTAGACCGATTCCTCCAGGCGGTCTGAACAGTTTGGGTTTCTGTAGCAGGTTTGGCACGGCCAACCGGTCTGATCGGTGGGCTTGACCGGTCTGACCAAAGTGCTCAAAATGCAAATTGTACTTCACCATTGCGTGATCTCGTCGAGACGATCGAAATGCATATGTCGAACGTCCAAATCGGAGCTGGATGAGAGAGATATGTCTCTGGCAAGATTCAACCCTGTGTTGACCGGTCTGACTGGTCGGGATGGGTGGTCTGACCGGTCAGTCTAGCCTAATCCGAGTTGGGAGTTGTATTTTGACACGAGATTTGTATAACCTCCGACTCCTATTGGGGCAAGACCTCCCCACCCTATAAATATAAAGGGCCACAGCCGATTCCTATTGAGGGGATCCTAATCGAACCAATCTACAATTTACTTTTATCTCCTAAACCCTAATCCTTTTCCAACCTCCATGTTGTTCATCTACTGTTCTCCACTACCATAGATGGCGTTCTAGGCTTGTTGGTCGACCTAGGGTATGCCGGCGACATCCACGCCCTGACAGGGTCCCTCCCGGGTGAGAGCTTCAATGGCCTTTGCTAGTTTGTTCGTAAACTAGTCGTTCTTCACTACGTAAGTGCGTTGGTTATCCTTTTGCTGATTTGCTTGTAAACCTAGCCGTCCTCCACCACATAACTGTGGTAGTTACCCCCTCGAACGATCAGCTTGAGCCAATCCCCAAGAAACCGGTCTGACCGGGTTGCTGGACCAGTCTGACCGGTCTGTGCAGCATCTTGACTATTTGGTCTGTTCGCGACCCGCGCGATCTAGCGCACTCGTGTGTTGGTCAGAAAAAGTGCCAACACATTTTAGCGACTCCGCTGGGGAAGAAAGATCTAGTTGCTTAAACCATTCTATCAAACCCTAGCCAAATATCCAATTGATCTATTATTTTGATTCACCGCTGTAGTTGCATTTGGTCTTTTTTGACCAATTGCATCTATACTTGTGACTTTGCATCAGGCTGCTCAAGTCGATTGCATTGTGTTTTGCTTGCTGCTACATATTGAAGATTAAAAGAGAAGCAAAGTATTGGTCATTGGTTGGTTAGATTGTCAACAATATCTAGACTTATTTACCACAAGATCAGAAGCATCAAGACCTATTATGGCGGGCTATCCTTATGTTCCATAACAATATCACTACAACGAGTCCAAGGTACAAGTTGCAAATACCTTACATGGTTGTAATAATTATTTTGCTCGTATCATGAATCCTCATATTGATGTTGCTAGATATGATACTAGTAGGCATATTGCATTGGCTAGTCATTATTCAGATGGTTCTACTTCTGCAAATTATAATTCTGAATATTATAAGCAAAAGCTATTGTTAAATAATATGCATGCTTTGAATTTTAACGCTACTAGCAACATACAACATTACCCTCACGCATCGGCTGTATAACAAGTTCAAGAGCCAATGGGATATTATCAAGGCTAAACTAACATGTGAGTTCGGCCAATTTGTATGAGACATCATATGCAGGTAATTTAAAGTGTTTCATCTATTTATTCATCAGCTGGAAACTCACTATGTGATTACACCACAAAATATGCCGATGAACGAGAAGATTGGCCATGCTAATTCTAGCTATCAGGCCAGTTATTCTCAAACATCATATGCTATTGATTTATATACTATTCAGCAAGGTAGAAATGAATCGGTTTTGGATTACATAAAACGATTCGACAAAATTAAAGACCGTTGCTCTAATATGTCAATTTCTGACATCGAACTAGCTGCTCTTGCTTGTATGGGTTTAAGACCATCCCTTAGAAACATGCTAGAGGGGTCTGATCTTCGTTGCATTGCGGGCGTGCTTGCAGAAGCCATGGGAGTGGAAATACGAATGGCTAGAGAGAAGAAGGATTCAGTTTTGAGCAATAGTTCAGTTATTATAACAATCGAACACAATAAAGCATATTCTGAATCTGTTACACCAAAAGTGTCAAGTTTAGCTGTACAAGGGCATGTTAAGAAAAAGAAAACAGCGATGCTTGATTTTTCTAAAATCGAAGGTGTCATGCATTTTTCTAGTAATTATTGCATTATTAAACGACAAGTTCTGGCTAAGAAAAGTTTAGAACATCAAGCTATTGAGGACCAGGGCAATGGAGGAAGTAAAGAAACGGTGGCATCTCAACGCTCGGTGATTTCCAGCAATCCTGAAAGCACCAGCGTGACCAGTTCCATGGTCCGGTCTGACTGGTCCATGTAGGACATGGCCGTGGGTTGCCATCAAGAGGAGAAACATGATATCATCACATCAAGGTTCCTCACCTCTTCAAATGCTTTGCAAGTAATTTCCAATCAGATCCTATATCTTTAGTTAATTCATCTATTAGTGATTCTATCATAAATAATTCCAAGAGATCGATTGAGGATGGTAATTTACTTGCTAGGAGTAGTATGCCTTCAAATAGTGTTAGCCAATGCATTGTAAAAATTAGAAAGGCTGATCATAGTAATACTTTAGCACTTAAAATCCCTCCATCATCATTGCCAAAGTTTTTATCTACATGGTTTACTTATGGTCATTTTGGATTTAAAAGCAAAAGACCAAAGCCGAGAGCTATTGTGAAATCCGATGCTAATATAGTGATAAACTCTAAAGCATCGGATATGAGAAATGCAAGGAAAGGTATAGCTGAATGGATTGAGAAATCTAAACCATTTGCTTGCTAGGCCTTGAAGCTTTCTCCACAAAAGCATCGATTGGAAAAGATAAAGTATACTTTTGATTTAACTTTGTGTGATAATCTATTTGATATGTTGCTAGAGAATAAGTTTATTAGATTATTTGATCATAAAGTTATTCCATCACCTCTTGAATTAGGAGATCAAAAGTATTGCAAGTGGCATAACTCGTTTGATCATAATACTAGCGATTGCAATATATTTCGTCAACTTATACAATCGGCCATTAATACCGGAGATTGAGATTTTTTCAAACACAAGAGGATGACCAGTTGGCTGCAATTGGTCTTGATGGCAAAGGATCATTAAATCGGTTAGGATCATCTGATTCATCTAAAGATTCGAGCTTAATTGCCAAAGAGGAAGATTCGAAGCTCCCAAGTGATGAGAAGGACATTGTCCATGAATTGCAAGTTTAGGCAACAATTGAGGACGATGAGCCTATCAAAGTCCCTGAGGTTACTAGGGAGGAAATGAATTTTTCTCCATTAGATCAAGAACATGTTACTCCTACTGTGCTGGGCAAACAGGTCAGACCGGTTGGGCAAACAGGTCAGACCGGTTGGGCAAACAGGTTAGACCGGTCTCCCAAACCGTTTAGACCGGTTCAGGTCTAAAAAATTCATAAATGTTGAGGCCCGGGCATCCTGTTGTGAATGGAGGTAAAGACCGTGTTAAGCACAATGGTAAAAAGTCGAAGCTCACTTTCGATGAACTTCTGGCTAAATATCAAAAAGATAATGAGGAAAAGCATGCTAATCGGCCAAATGATGTTAAGGCATCAAGATTGCCTCCTAAACATAATTCTAGGAATTGGAATTGGCAAGGAGAAATGTTTCATTCAGCAGCATCCCGTCCTCCTTTTGGGCCATCAATGTCAGTTCCATATGCTCCACACCCCACTAGTTTTCATCCATACTCATCATGGGGGTGGAATGATCCATGGGCACATGCTCCTTCATATTTTAGACCATATCATGTAGAGTATGTAGCACCAAGAGAATCATCGTGTTCAAGGTAACCTTATGTTGAAAATGACCATTTTAAGTAAAAGAATCGATCTAATATTCAAAAGAAGAAAAGATTGTCAAGCAAGTTTATCGAGTGAAAAGAGATGGTCGCAAAGATAAGAGTTCAGATCTGAATTCGATTAGTGAAAAGCCGATTGACATGCTAAGTACTTCGCCTATTAATATTAAAGATGAGGAAAAATCAGCCATTGATCCTCCAAGTGTTAAATCTGAACCAAAGAAGGTGAAGAAGCCAAAAAACAAGAAAAGAGCATTGCTATCCGAAATTGAAGCAAAGCCAAGCCGTAAACTTGGTTTATCAAATTGGCAGAAGAAGAAGCCGCAAAAGCTTAGTGCTCAAGAACTAAGAAAGAAGGGCATGGCCTAGGTTCCTAAAAGAAGCATTCAAACTCAAAGCAAGGATGATGTTCAATCAAAGGGTGCAGCACAGTTGAAGGAGAAGAGAAAGTTTGAGAGACGATCTCCAAAACTGAAGTTTGCACCGAATCATCAAAATTATTGGTCATTACCTCATCCATTTGCTTTACAAATGTCATATGTGCCTATATCTTGGAATCCATCCTTGGATATGTTTGGTTATCCCTCACACTCTTATTTTGATCCTTGGGTTCCACATGGATCTTTATATCATGGAGGGTTGTCACCAAATTGCTATGCACGTTGATTAGATTGCAATAAATGTTGCCATTAATTTTCAAAACCCAAAATATTTGGTTCTTAAAGATGGTTTTAATTCCTGAATTTATATATCTCTTTACACTTTTATTTCGGCTGTGCATATTCTTATGGATGGATTCATATCATACTTGGCAATATATATGGCCGATGAATCTATTTGATCATCGTCCTAAAGTAATAGCTTCCCAATGAGAGATCATTTATGACCTTATTGGTGCCTTAAATGCTCGGGGGGCAAGATATTAACAAAATGAGTGATTTACTACCATGAAGTTCGTATTTACCGAATCGCTTGCAAAGTGTTTTCAAAATATTGGTGTTGTCTTTATTTCACTAAATGGTGTTGTTTTGAGATCTTTAGCCGATTGGAGTATTTAACATCAGTAATCAAGCCGAATATGAAATTTCTCTATTCAGGCTAGAGATTTTGGAATTCATGGTTGGAAAGCATGCTGAAGTATCTAATAACTCATTGCTGAAGGTGTAGCAAATATTTATGTTTAAATGAGTCATTAGATATTTTTCTTAGTAGATGTCTAGACAATCGTCTCAATTCTATCATGTGTCATGTCTCTAGGCATTAAAAATCCAGGATCGTCACTCTGGAACAATGAACATCAGGTCGTAATGTCCAAAAGAACATTCTCATGAGAGAAGACCGGTGTTTAACAATGACAGAGGGTATATTTTGGGCAATCAGTCTGACCGCCATCTGAGACCGGTTTGACCGGGATGGATAATTTATCTCATAGAGATTATATTTGATGGATTGGCTTTCAAAGGGTTTTTTCCACACATTGGTGATATCTTTATTTGATCACATGATGTTGTTTTGATCTTTAGCCGATTTAATATTAGGAATTAAGCCAAATCTGAATTTTTCGATTCAAGCTAGAAAGTTTGCAATCCATGAGTGTAAATCATGCAGAGGCATTTGATGATTCATTGCTAGTAGCGCAAAAGATATCTATGTAAATGGATCATTGAATGTTTATATTAGTCAATGCCTAGAGATCATATTTGATAAGTACAATCCTGTACCTAGGCGTGAGAATCAGATGTTAACATTCTGGCATAACAAGCATCAGGATATAACGTCTATGGGGATGCTTTCGTATTTAGGCCGATGTTAGGCAATGTTAGAGGGCACATCCTGGGTAGACCAGTCTCACCGCCATTGAGACCGGTCTGACCGGTATGTCTACCACTTCGGATAATAAGTTTCAGAACTTGCTGGAGCCAAAGTTGGTAGTTGGGGAAAGTTTGTTGTCGTCTATTTGCATAATATAAGATGCATTGAAAGATGAGGTGAGAGTGAACAAAAGGGGTTCAAGAGTAATCTGACCATCATCAATTCCAAGGTAGTTGTGTCATATTCACCTTTTGGGCTGATTACTCACCTTACTTTGTTTTTTGTTTATGGTCGAAATGACTTGTGGGTGCACTATTGAATCATTTTATATTTCTTCATTTTCAATCTGAGAAGTATTGCAAACGCCAATTACATTATAGCAATTTGACCGCTTTATGCATCCGCAATAGCTTGTGAGAGTGAGAATGACCTTAAATCAGTATTTGAAGAATCCACAGCCGAGACAGTGATACTTAGGCTTATCTCACTCGCACAAGATATGTAAACATCAACAACAAGATGGTTTCTTCATATTGGGCAGAATCAAGTAATATGGTCGATAGACATTATCATCCTTAAAAGTGAAGCATCATTAATGTGCTTGTGCTCTACATTGTTCCTATGCTGTTCATATTCTGATGAATGTTTCTTGGTACACAAGCTTTACCAAGAAATAGGGGAGCATGTGTTGGAGTCCAAAAGTGACAACAAAACCGATTGGGCTGAGGCCAACCGGTCAGATCGGTTCCTCCAGGTGGTCTGACCAGTCTGGTCTCTGTAGCCGGTCTGGCACTGCCAATCGGTCTGAACGAAGTACTCAAAATGCAAATTGGATTTCACCATTGCGTAGATCTCATCAAGACGATCGAAATGCATATGTAGAATGTCCAAATCGGAGTCCGAATGAGAGAGATATGTCTCTGGCAAGATTCAGCCCTGTGCTGACCGGTCTGACTGGTCGGATGGGCGGTCTGACGGGTGAGTCCAGCCTAATCCGAGTTGGGAGTTGTATTTTGACACGATATTTGTATAATCTTCGATTTCTATTGGAGCAACCTCCTTACACTCTAAATATAAAGGGCCGCGGCCGATTAAGGGGATCATAATCGAACCAATCTACAATTTACTTTTATCTCCTAAACCCTAATCCTTTTCCAACTTTCATGCTCTTCATCTACTATTATCCACGACCATAGATGTTGTTCTAGGCTTGCTGGTCGACCTAGGGCATGCTAGTGGCATCCACGCCCTGATGGGGTCCCTTCTAGGCGAGAGTTTCCACGACCTTTGCTAGTTTGCTCATAAGCTAGTTATTTTTCACCACGTAAGTGCGTTGGTTATCTTTTTGCTAGTTTGCTCGTAAACTTGGCCGTCCTCTACCATGTAAGTGTGGTAGTTACCTCCTCGAACGACAGGGAACGTATCTGGTGCAAACCATCTACCACGTGCAACCTTGAAAACTATAAATCAAGGCCACAAGATGCTAATCCAATGGATAGGGTTAGTGGTGGGATTATTTTGCAATTAAACTCCCCACCCGCCGGCCACTTTTGCGAATCCCCTGCCTCTTCGCCTTTAACCTGTCCTGTCCCTTTCCATCACGTGACCGGCGGCTGAAAGGCTTAATTGCAAAATAATCCTACTATTAATCCTATCCATTGTATTAGCATCTTGTCATCTTGATTCGTACCGGATACATTCTCCGAACGATCAACTCAAGCCAATCCTCAGGAAACCGGTCCGGTCAGACCGGCCTATGCAGCATCTGGCTATTCGGTTGTGCGATCTAGCGCTCGTGTGTTCGGAGTGTTCGGAAAAAAAAAAGAGCCAACAGGGACCTGAATAGCGGTTTGCTGGAGTTTTCTTAAACGCCGCGCCTCGCCTCAAGACCGCCCACCTTTCCGTCCCCAATCCATTTGAAACCGCGCCGCGTCGGCGTGAATCGTCGGCGGCGGCGATGGAGGTGGGCGACCTGCACAAGGTCTGGGATGTCCGGGAACTCAAGAGGAAGCCCGACGCGGCCGCCGCCCGCGCGCTCCTCGACCGCGTCGCCAAGCAGGTCCAGCCCATCATGCGCCGCCACAAGTGGCGGGTCAAGGTCCTCTCCGAGTTCTCGTAAGCGCCCCTCCTCGCCCACGAACCCTAACCCTAACCTCCTCCCCCCGGATCGATCGATCGATTGATGAACCCCGTGTGTGTGTGCGCGCGCGCGCCTGTTTGGCCAGGCCACGGAACGCCAGGCTGCTGGGGCTCAACGTCGGCGCGGGCGTTGAGGTCAAGCTGCGCCTGCGGCGCGCCGGCCGCGACTACGATTTCATCCCCTACGAGGAGGTGCTCGACACCATGCTCCATGAGCTCTGCCACAACGACCGCGGGCCCCACGACGCGCAGTTCTACAAGCTCTGGGACGAACTCCGCAAGGTGCGTGGCTTACTGCTTTGTGCTCTAGCAATTTGGTGATTCCACTGGAACTGGAACAGTGCGATACTGGGTTGCTTAGGCTTATTCAATTTCACGACAATGTGGCCCCTGACCAAATGATCTGAAGTTGCATATATCAAAATTTCCTTTCTCAATGGCATACTTGTAATGATGTTGTAGACTTGTAGTTAGGTAATTTTGAAGTGATTTGAGTTTTACAACATCTGATCTGGATTGATGTTTGCTTGGATGACTTACTATGATCACCAAAAGTTGAAATAGATGGAACTTGTTTTGTTCTC
The DNA here is from genome assembly GCF_000263155.2 of Setaria italica. NCBI lineage: Eukaryota > Viridiplantae > Streptophyta > Magnoliopsida > Poales > Poaceae > Setaria > Setaria italica. Next base: position 3,201,403 of record NC_028453.1, on the reverse strand, counting down.
TACAATATCCAAACATAATTTAATGGGAATGTCTGTCTTTGTAACTGATCACATATTCACATGCATCCTAGATGGAGAACTTTGTTATTTACTTTGTATTGTTTTATATACTAAACTAGGGATGTTTGGAGTGGTGTGGGAGACGATTTTTACCTTTGTTTGCCAAACAACGATGCTAAAGGAGTGTATTCAAATCTGAAGACAGTTGTTTGGAATAAAGTCGTGGGAGGGTCTTCAGAATGGACTTTTACTTGTGAAAATTCCTACCAAAAAAGAAAACCAAATCCCTGTTATGTTTCAGAACTGCAGTTTGTTCACTAACTGATCTTAAATTAAGCTTGTATTTGTATTTTTTTGCGGGTTAATCAAGGTTGTATTTGTTTGGATTTGTCGGAATATGAGTAGTCTTTTATTGTATCTCACTGAATATCTTTCTACTTCATATCTGACAAGCAAACCTAATTTAGCCATCTGTAATTTTCTTTATGCAAGTTTTGTGGTGCCGAATGCAATTTCATTTTTGCTCATATGGTGCCTTATTATTAACAAAGAGGCTTTCTTCTATTGCTTATGAAAATTTTTTCAGGAATGCGAGGAACTTGTTTCGAAGGGTATCACTGGAACAGGACAAGGGTTTGATGGTACGGGAAGGCGGGTGGGTGGATTTACAATACATCCGCCACCACCATCTCTCCGACAAGCTACATTGGTTGCTGCACAGAAGCGAGCAAGGAATGGAGCTCTATTGCCTTCTGGACCAAGAAAGTTGGGTGGAAACAACGATATTATGAGTGCGCTTAGTCCAGCGCAAGCTGCTGCAATGGCAGCTGAATGGAGAATGCATGATGATTTGTGGTGTGGATCCCACAATCAATCTGGTATTGATGATTCGGATGACGTTATTATTCTTGAGGAACCACCTAATAACATGACAATAAAGGATGGAAAAACCACAAAGGGTAGCTGTTCCAACACTTCTGCAGAGTCCAGCACTTCGTCTGGAATTCACACAGCAGCACGAGATGGTCCCTCATCTTTTTGGACAACAGGTGATGCAGTTGATGATTCAAAGTGGGAATGTGGTGCTTGCACTCTTCTAAATCAGGCAAGATTTCTATTCCACCTTGTTTTGTAATACTGTGTATAGAAGTGCCTAATATATCCATTTCACCTATAAAACTGTGTGTCTCTGCATGTATTTCAGCAGCATCTTTTACTATACACAGAGATTTATAGCAGAAAGAGTTTCCCAGTGAATCTTTTCATTATGATCCATATAGTTTTTGTCTTCGAAATTCACCCATGTCAGTACAACTGAATTAATTTAATACCATAACCCTTTGAATCTTATTTAACTGCTCTGTTTAGATTACACTAGGCATATCCAAGCTTAAGATGCATATTTAATATGTAGCTTGTATTAATAAGAACTAAGCCAAGCTCAGTAGGTATGGATGAACAGCCCGACATATAATTTTGGGCTCCTTTCTTATTATACTGCAAAGGTTCCTCCTATGTATTCTCGTTTTTTCTAAAGCTTATAATAATTTGCTACACATCATAGTAATCAAACTTAATGTGTCCATTTGAACTATCAAAATGGCTTCCAATTCATGTAATGTATTTTCTTCACTCAACATATTAGCATATGAAGTATTCATTCCTAACCTCACTATAATCCTCTTAGTCTTGAGATATCTGCTGCTTGTGATACCTGGAGACAGTTTCTATCTGCAGGTTTCATGACTTAAAGGCCAGTAGCCTAGTGTGTTAGTCATCAACTAGATGTAATTCAACTGTATGCAAGCCAAGTTCAAATATAATCTATCATAATAAGCACCAAAGAGTTTCATCCTTCCAAAGCATTGGAAGTTTCTTCTTTCCCAGCAAACATTACCATGTGGTCCCCTTTGCATGCTTAACTATATTTCTTTTCGTTCTTTTTGGGCGTTTCCTTGTTTGCTCTTACATCGAGCCTTCATTTCTTCCACATTATAATTGTAGTTATTAATATGTTTTTCTAACACTTTACTGAAATACGAACTTCTGCAGCCTTTGGCACCAATCTGTGAAGTTTGTGGCACTGCAAAACCTAAAATTGCAAAGGCGAAGTACATGACTTGGTCTTGTAAATTTTGTACTCTAGAAAACAGCACTAAGCTTGACAAATGCTCGGCGTGCGACCATTGGAGATACTCATATGGGCCACCTATAGCCACTTATGGCCCAAGCTATGATTGAGAATTGAGATAACATTGAAGGCTACAATTGTACAGTTACAGCACAGTACTGTGCCAGGTCTTTAACAATCTTTCAATTTTCTTTGTGTAAGGTTCCCTTTTGATTCTGTTGTATTGGAGTATTCATTTCATTTATACTGAGAATTTCTAACAGCTGATAGCATCTTGCCAACCTTATCTTAAGATTGCTTTCCATCTGTAACTTCCAATTAACATTAGGCGCTTGGATGCACAAATTACTAGTTATGCTAGATTTGGTTATGGTGTATGCACCCAGGGAAAAATTATTTGTTTACATAGCGTGGCACTTCATCTGATATTTTTCATTACTTCTAGACATGCTATTTCTAATGCTTACTGAACTATGTTTTGTGATCTAGGCTACTTAGTTTATCAGGGACTCATACTGTCATATATGCACCTTCACAAAGTGATTTCTTGGTAGTACCTTTTAAATTGTATGTTTGCGCATCTGAAATGAAAATATAAACTACTCACTAGCATGCAGACAATAGTCTTAGAGGTAAGTGTTGACTTGGAAGTGTATGTCAGCATGTGCAAAGCTGCATCCTGTTTTAGTTATTAACAAGCTGGTCCAGCATACTCGGTTAATAACTTGGTCGCCATTTGAAATATTCAGATTTCTGCATTTGCTTTCGCTGCAATAAATTTGAAGTGTTATCCTCGGTTTAAAGTTATTCCCATACTCAGGTCTAACAATGTGTTTCGTGTGGTTCTTACAGGATGACACTTCAGAGCAGGCATCTGCTGCATTGTTGATTCAAGTTGACTTATCAGAAGCAGTTCTCGCTATATTACCACTAATGTCATATCAGGTTTCAAGTTGCCAGAGAAATCTGATACCTGTTAAACTTACCTAAGCCATCTTTTTTGTTGCTCTTGCTTGTAGCAATGAGTGGATCGGTAAAAAGAAACAATCTTACTCCTTGGCTGTTAACGTTAGCCCCAAGCCCGGGGCATAGTTCGTCTGAACCTGCATGCCCAATGCCCATCCATGTCTCGTTGGCAGGTAACAACTCTGCTCCTTGGACGTGGTATGATTAGTTGGTCCTGCTGTGTCTGTTCTGATGTCGTATACTCATGTTGCCGTTTGAGTATGGGGGAGGAACTTAGTGCATTAATGTAAGGGTTAATACCATGCATCCGCAATGCTCTGAAAAAAAGGTTGCCTGCTCATCTGATCTAGGCCTGGAATTCCAGACCCAAAGCTGTTGCATTTGCTCACCCATGTCGTCGCCTTACGTTTCGAAGGGGTTTGGAGCTGGGAAAGAGGTGTTATAAAAAATGAACTAGAGCTCCACCAACTCTATGAAGTTGTGCTGCTCGAGAAAAAGGTGGAGTTGAGGTGTTTGGCTAGCTTCACCTAACTCCAGCCTCGCCAAACAGGCTCTTAATTTCAACCATCCTCGTTGAAGTTCCGCCATTAGTGCGACGAAAGCGTCGCAGGGTCGTTAGTGACCGCCACTGCATGGTCAGGTGTCATGTTCTAAAACTTTTGAAGCAGATGATCACCCTGAAGTGTGAAGACATCCCCGTTATCCCCGTGTTGGAAACTGGAAAGCGAGGTCGACTGCTTCTCCAGTCCATTCATCCTTGCCATTTTGCCGGACAAGTGCGTGCACAGGCCGCGCGATTCTTTATCGCACGTGGTGCGAGAGAGCTCAGAGATCATGCTTATAGCTTCTTTTGGCAGGGCTGTGAGCTTTATAATCATTGATCACAGGAAGAAGGCCACACCAAAGACTTTGTTCATTGACACGTCGCGCGCGTCTTCCACCGCCTTTACCTTTGTTCGGCACTAGCTGATGATTTCGAACTTCGAGCACGTGCTGTGAATGGACACGGTGTATCTGATATATCGCGTTCCTGTTTATCCTGGCCAGGTTCCTGGTATCGACGGTACGTCGGTACCTGATTCTCTTCGCATCAATTCAGCTTAAACCCGTCGAGCATTCCCACGTCGGGCTAAGATTTGTAACACACGTGCGCCGTGTATTAAGGGGGCTTGTTGCTCCGTGGCTACACCGTAGTAATAACTTCTGCGATTTACTACCTCCATTCTCTACTATATTATATGATATTAGTTAATTCATTTTAAGCTAACCAACATCGTATTAAAGGATGGAGGGGGTAGGTTTTAGTCTATTGCTCGTCTTTTGTCTAATTATTTTTTTAAGTAGTAGTAGTCGATAGCAAGTTGGTTATAATAGAGATGAGCTCGTATATGTATGCAAATGTCTACGTCATGTGGTCTCTAATCTGTGGTGGATATTCTCTGTGGCTTGCCACATTTTGTGCGGTGGCGTCGTGGCGATCCAAGCGTCCAGAAGGTAGTAGACTAGGGCTTTAGAAGTGCGTGCCTGTACCTCGTACAATAAGCACGTTACGTACAGGGAGGTAGGACAGGTCACGTATCACACTCACATCCAGCGAAAATCGTCACGATGCGGTGGCAACACAGAGGTGGCGAAGAACTGAAGATGAGCCCGCCACGGCGCGCGCCGTTCATCATCTCCAGCGAGGCATCGCATCGCCGCCGACCAGGCCCCGTCCGATTCGTCGTCCTCTGGCTCGTGCGGCCGCTCCCTCCAGCTGTTGCCTTGCCGTCAGGCGAGGTCGTCGCCTCGTGCTCCCCCCTCCCCTTCCCTCCCGTCCCGTTCCCCAACCCGACCAGGCTGTGCTCCAATAAACGGGCACCGCAGCCAGACACGACAAGGGACAAACCCCGCGAGCGGCAGCGGCGAGAGCGAGACGCCACCACCACCATCCCCCCTCCGCTAACGAACTCCACCTCCCCGCCCCGCGCCATGCGCCCGGGCGGCCTCCCGACCCAGCAGCCGCAGCCCGGCACGCCGGGCCGCGCGCGCCGCCGCCCGGATCTCACCCTCCCCATGCCCCAGCGCGAGGTCGCCACCTCCCTCGCCGTCCCGCTCCCGCTCCCACCCCCTTCCTCCTCCGGGGGCCCCACGCCCCCCTCCGCGGGTCCGGCGCAGCAGCAGCAGCAGCCGCCCCCGCTCGCGGAGCTGGAGCGCGTCCGCCGCGTCGGCAGCGGGGCGGGGGGGACCGTCTGGCTGGTTCGGCACCGCGGGACGGGCCGGCCGTACGCACTCAAGGTGCTCTACGGCAACCACGACGACGCGGTGCGTCGCCAGATCGCGCGCGAGATCGCGATCCTCCGCGCCGCGGACCACCCCTCCGTGGTGCGGTGCCACGGCATGTACGAGCGGGGCGGGGAGCTCCAGATCCTGCTCGAGTACATGGACGGCGGCTCCCTCGACGGCCGCCGCATCGCCGCCGAGCCGTTCCTCGCCGACGTGGCGCGCCAGGTGCTGTCCGGGATCGCGTACCTCCACCGCCGCCACATCGTGCACCGCGACATCAAGCCATCCAACCTCCTCATCGACGCCGCGCGCCGCGTCAAGATCGCCGACTTCGGCGTGGGCCGGATCCTCAACCAGACCATGGACCCCTGCAACTCCTCCGTGGGGACCATCGCCTACATGAGCCCCGAGCGGATCAACACCGACCTCAACGACGGCAACTACGACGGCTACGCCGGCGACATCTGGAGCTTCGGCCTCAGCATTCTCGAGTTCTACCTTGGCAAGTTCCCCTTCGGGGAGAACCTCGGCAAGCAGGGCGACTGGGCCGCCCTCATGTGCGCCATCTGCTACTCCGATCCGCCGGAGCCGCCGCCCACCGCCTCGCAGGAGTTCAGGGGGTTCATCAGCTGCTGCCTGCAGAAGAACCCGGCCAGGCGGCTCACGGCCGCGCAGCTGCTGCAGCACCCGTTTGTCGCCGGGCTGCAGCCGCAGCCCCTCGCCGCTCCTCCCTCGTCATGACCACCATTTCGGATCAGAACTGCTATGGATCTCAATTCGGCCTTGGCTGCAGGCAGCGTCAGACTCCAATCCAGCATCATGTCAGGTGTATCCTCCATTCCTCCTTGGATGGACCGAACAGATGTGTGAAGGCAATTCACTCTGTATCTTTTTAGAGCTATATTTTCTCTGTATCTTTGGGAGCCAATTAGGGTGTTCTGTCCATCATCATCGTCCTCATCCATTGCTGCTGCTGCCGCCGCAATTAAGGTCCCTTGTTGACGTTCTTCAAGCCATTTTTGAGTGTTCTCTCCATCAGTCATCGTCCTCAACCAGCTCCTCACTGCAATTAAGGTTCTTTCCCCTTCCTGTTCTTTGATGTTCTTTACTTTTTCAGCGATGATAGCATAACGAGAGAAAAAAAAAGTGTGTAAAAATGATTTTGTAAAAGATCATATGTCAAGTACAGACAGGTCCACTTCCTAGCCAGTTTTCATTGCTCTATAAAGGTTTCGTTAGAAACTTGAACTTCCTTTTTTTCCCCCTTCTCCATATGTAGCAGAGCTGTGACATGAACTGGCAATTGTGCAAGCATCTCTCCCTTTGGGTGATATTTTCGGTGTATAAGTGGCGTGATGATTGAACACATGATGACGACCACAGTGTTGCGCCTTTGCTGCGGCCGCCTGATAGGTTCTTGGATTCCTTTATCTGGACATATGATTGCTTAGAGCGCATCTTGAAATGCGAATAAAAACCCAGCTTTAGCCTCGTGTCTCTCTCTTGATGTTGCTCCTGAAATCTGATCCATGCCTCTTTGTTTTCTCTTTCTGCTCCCGAATCCGATATGCCTTTTCCTCACCATTGCAAAGGTGGGTGCTGGCAATTAGCACACGAGGGTATAGGTTCTCCTCGGGTTTCTTTGGGCCATTTCGTGTTTTGTTTTGGTGTCTCCTTGCTTGTCACTTGGCGGATGAGGCTCCTCCGCAGTAGCTGGGCTGCTCTTGTGTCACTTACGTGTGGGGCCGGTTCCACATGTCAATAACCCAACTGCTCTATGCAGTACTGCAGAGGAACCACTTCCCACTTGGCAGTAAGAGTATCTCCAACACACTACTTATTTTTTACAAAAAGATTCCTTTGAGTTGCTGTACTGCATAGAAACCACTTCCCACTTGGCAGTAAGAGTATCTCCAACACACTACTTATTTTTTACAAAAAGATTCCTTTGAGTTGCTTATTCCAAGGGACTATCCATTTCCCACTCTCCAAATCCCAACAAATCCCAACAACTAGTTTCCTCTCTAAAAATTCACGCTCTCCATCTACTCCAACAGTCTCTCTATTTTGTACTACAACAGTCTCTTCATTTTGCACCCTTCATTCTTGCAATTACTGCACTGGGACCCATACTTTGGCAAGCTCGTGGGGAAGGATGGTATTTTGCACCCTTCATTCTTGCAATTACTGCGTTGGGACCCATACTTTAGCAAGCTTGAAGGGTAGGATGGCAAGCTGAGATAGGATAGCAAGTCAGATAGCAAATCTTTTGGAGCACAATTTTCTTGGTGTTTTGCTAAAATTTCTCTAAGCAAGCACATCATCTACACCAGCATGTGGTGTTATCATTATCATAGGCTGATAGCACAGGATGACAGGATATTCAGGAAATGCTGTGCATCGCACCGGTTTATAACTGGTAAGCGTGTAAGACTTGTGAGGGTCCACGATGATCTTGTAGTTGTAGACTTTGTTGATTTTATACTGCATAGAAACAGACTGTGTGTACGAAAAGTCCTAGAATGTGGCTGGCAAGTGGTCCTAGTTTGTGGGGATGATGGTGTGTACGGCAGATTGAGAGATCTGTCTCTTGTGTGTGCTGTCTTGTGCTTGCCTGCTTGATGATGACGAAGTGCCGTGCAGACCGGCTTGGAAGGAGCCCAGCTGCCCAGGAGTACTCCGAAACATGGGATACGGTTCTCTTCTCACAGTTTAGCGACGAACCAGCTGCAGTAGCGAATCAAAGGACGTGGTATCGGTACCGGGTACTGCTAGAAAGGTGTGGGGTAGAGAGATGGATTCTTTCTGGGCAGAAAAGGCCGCGGCGATAGCAGGTAGGTGAACAGTGCCTCCAGCGTCCGGAACAGCGCCGGTTGCTGTCCCTGGGGCACTGCTTGTATTGGAATCTCCGTTGGCGTCCCGGCTGCCCTCCTGCGACGAGCACGGACCGATCGGCGTCGTGCCACCGGGGGTTGCTTAAGTGGTTTAGGGGGTGTTTGATACGTCTTGCTAAAATTTAGCACCTGTCACATCGGATGTTTGGATACTAATTAGGAGTATTAAATATAGGTTAATTACAAAACTAATTGCACAGATGGAGTCTAATTCGTGAGAAGAATCTATTAAGCCTAATTAGTTCATGATTTGACAATGTGGTGCTACCGTAACCATTTGCTAATGACGGATTAATTAGGCTTAATAGATTCGTCTCGCGAATTAGCACAGAGTTCTGCAATTAGTTTTATAATTAGCTCATGTTTAGTCCTAATTAGCATCCGAACATCCGATGTGATACTGCTAAAGTTTAGCATCTAGTATCCAAACACCTCCTTATGCTTCGAGTTTCCCAGAAATTCTGTAGGATTCTGGAACGAAGCAACAAAAGTGATGGTGCAAAGATATCTTTGCACCTTCCACTTCCAGATGACCGTGCAATGCTTGGGTCCTGGCAACGGATTGCTCGTGCGGTCGTGCCCCCTTTTTTTTCCCATCCGGTGGACTTTCCGTAGACTACCGCTGTGGCCACCTGCTATGCCACGAGTCCTGTTCTCCTGTTGGGTCTCGACGGAGTCCTTTTCCAGTAGTGACCGTGATTGGTACTACTAATTCCAGCTAATATGTTACTCCTAGTAGTAGTTTTGTTGTGACTAGTGATGATGTACGTGGGGGCACGCACGTTTCTAAATTTCAGCATTCAACGATCTAAAATCAAGAAGATTTTTGAATTGCAAATTAAGAAGTTATTCGTGTCTGTTCATGTTCCAATCAGATTTGGAGAAATTTTTAAACGCTATCAAATCACTGTGCCTTAAAAACATTAAACGTTACCCTTCAAAAAAAACATTAAACGTGAGGAATTGACGATCTTGCTCAGACTCGTAGTTTTTTCTCACATAAAAACTACAACATCAATTAGGGCAATTAGTCACAGATGTGCACTGAAGAGAGTAGAAATTGGACAGCAGCCAGTAGGAACCCGGAAGGTATCTTTGACAGACTGAACGTCGCATCTGATCTTTGGCAGACTGAAGTCTGAACGTTGCTTGAGTGGTGCTCGAATGGTGGCTCAGATGCGTGCATGAGGCAAGGAAGCATCTGGCGTCATTGCTCTCTTTGGCCACGTGCATCTCTCACAGATTAACGAATCAAACAACAGGGAAGAGAAGAACACCTCCATCCGTAGCCGATCCACGCGTAGTGCTGCTGCATGCTGAACTGCTGATCCGCGCGTAGCGCTGCTGACGCAGCGGGCGGATGTGCTCGGCCACGCCGAGCTAGCATCGGACGAAGATGCCGTTCGGATTTGGGAAAGCCGGGATGTACGCCTTTTGTTGTTGCCACTGGCGATCGTTGTACCGGCCACCGCTATGACGCTCGATCGAACGATCGCACAGCGGGCGGGGACATGGACGTAATCACGTGACGCTCCGAGAAGAAGACTCCCCACACTGCCTTGAAGCGGACCCCCTATCGCCGCGCGACCCCGAGCGGCTCCGCGAGCGCTGCCAGGTGAACGCCGCTCTCCCCGCGGCATCCGCCCAGAGGTCGCCAAGCCGCGCCTCGGGCGGGAGCGGGCCGGGAAGCGAGCGGCATGAACTCGGAGGGGGAGGGAATCCGTTTGGCCGCCCATGGATTTAATTTACTGGAGAGAAGAGAGGCGGCGCCGCGGCAGGAGTTTCGGTCGCTCGGGGCCGATTCGGGCGAGGGAACTGGGAGTCTGGGAAGAATCGGGTCATGCGGGGAAGCCGCGGGTACAGGGGGCGGGTAGAAGCATCACGACGTGAGAATAAGAGGGAGAATTAAGAGGGTGTTTAGTAGTATTCCATTTTAAAAAAAACAGCTCCACTCTACGGGTTCCAGAAAAACGTGAAGTTGTTGTACATGTTTAGCTGATTGCAGTGCTTCAGCTTTACAAACATGAAAACTTATTGTGAATAGTCTATTTTACCCTTTATGAATGGGTCTACGTGTCAGTCTCTCATCTCTTCTCCTCTCCTCTTCGTCCCTTCCTCTTTTCAGATCCTAAGCTCCACGCCATGGGCAACGCCTTGTCCCCGCCGTCGTCGGCCTCTCTAGATTTGTTGCAGCCCTAGCGTCCCGTGGTCGGCCAGCAGCATCAGCGTCGGCACCGCCTGCAACCCTGACGCCCCGTGGCCAGCCAGTAGCAGCCAGCTGCGAGGAGCGTATCGAGCCGGAGCTAGCAGGCGACGGCGGCGCAGCTCTGGCCAGCAAAAGGGCGCAGCCCTGCGGCCCTAGTGGGTGGGGGCGGCGAGGTCCGGCGAGTAGGGGTTGCGTAACCAACGCGGGCAGGGCCGGTGAGGTTCGGCGAGAAGGGAGCGGCGTGGCCACGACCGAGGGGGGCGAGGGCAGCGCGGCTCCGGAGGGTTACAGCGGCGTGGGTAGCGCACTAGCGCGGCTCCGTTGGGCGAGGGCTGCGTGGGCAGCGCGATGCCGGCAGGCGACGGCGAAGGGAGGAAAACGGAGACCGTGAGCGAACCGGTACATTGTGTAACGAGTGGTAAAGGTGGGTAAATAACCCCCAACTCCACGTGGAAGTCTGAAATTGATGTTTTTGGAGCACCCCTGATGTACTAAAAGAAAAACGTGGATCTGACCTCTAGCTCCACGTTTTTTCTGGTTTTTTCTAAAGCTGGAGTTTGTGGAGTTGGACGTGTTTGGCAGGAAATTTTACGGAGTTGGTGAAGTGGAGCTGTTTTTTCTGGAGTGGAGTGCTGCCAAACACCCCCTATTGACCCCAACTCATGATTTCGATGGATCTACGTCGTATCCTCTTCCTTAAATGCATGACAGGTGGGTTCGGCATGAGGGTGCAGCTTCAATTTGGATAAGTAGTATAGATAAGTTGTTGTCTACGGTCTTTGCCTCAATCTTTTTTTGAAAAAAAAGTTATAAAGCGTGGACGCCGGCTTGCGCGGTACAAAAGGTTAACGAGCTGCATGACCTGACCACCTGACCCGAAGAAGGGAAAGCTGACCAGTCGAGGCTTCACTGACAGCCAGGTCAGCTTATGTCTTGTTCCGTTGACTGGTGGCAGCAGCTTACGGCCTTTTTTGTTGGGCTTTCCAAACCTGGCAAAAGCAAAAAGTCAACCAAAAGACCCCAAAACTATTGATGCTTTTGACTAAAAGCAGCTTTTATGGTTGTACAAACCTAAAAGCACCTCCCCTTCTTTCAAGTGCTTTTGGAGCAAAGAATTACCCACCTGTTATTGGTTATGATATACCGTTTCATTTTCTCCCGATCTATTCTCTCCCGCACGCGAAAAGAAATGGACCGACTCCTCTCCCCCGTCCCCTGCACAGCGCCGTTCGCATCGTCCGCCTGCTTCAGGCGGTCCGCCGTCCCTGGTCGCCGGCCGGCCGTCCACCGCCCCCCGTCGCCGGCCTCCTGCCCCAGACCGCCGCCGCAGCACCAAGTCGCCGGCCTCCTGCCCCCTGACGCCCGCCGCCACCCCCTAACAGCCGCAGTAGCCCACCTCGCCCCGCCACCAGCCGTCGCACGCTGACTACCGCTGGTCACTGCCCGTCCACCGCCCCCCATCGCCGGCCCCTTGCCCCGGACCGCCACCGCCGCACTAGGTCGCGGGCCTCTGCCTCCTTGACGGGCACAGCAGCCCGTCTCGCCCGGCACAAGCCGTCGCACGCCGACTACCGCCGGCCACCGCCCGTCCGCCACCCCCCATCACCGGCCCCCATCGCCGGCCCCCTGCCCCTGCTCCTCTCTCTTGGTCACCCGGCGCACCCACCGCCCCCAAGGTTCCCTTCCTTTTTCCGTCTCATCTATAATCTTGTTATAACACTTGTTTCATCATACGTGATAAATTATTTACACTATTCCAATTATTTTATGTTGTCAGGTACAACTACAACACAAAATCAAATAGGAAGCAGAACAGTTAAGGCAACGGAAAGCTACCTATGAAAAGGAACTTCTTTAGGTATGACAATCAATTGTAGTCGTAAGGTTAAATGCAAAATGATAATTAAAAAATGTATAATCAGTCAACATTTGTACTTGGATATCTATGCTCATTTATTTCCCATTGGTTTAATGTGCCCCTTCAGGCTCATAGAATGAGAGATATCTCTAGAAATTTAGTTATGTCTTGGCTTGATAGTTGGATATCTCTAGAACAACTCATGTTTCTGTCAACATTTGTACTTGGATATCTCTAGAACAACTCATGTTTCTGTCTTCCCCGCACATTAGACAATTATCTCTCTATAAGCATATTAGCAGATCATACATAGAGAGGTCTCTTGGGTTGGAATGCGTTATATAGCACTTTCGTTCTAGTTCTTATGATTTATTTTTGGTTGGTTGAAGCATGGGTGATAAGGCGGATTGGGGTGATACTTTTTTAAAGCATTTGATTGATGCATGCAAAGAAGAGATTGAAGTCGGGAATAGGCCGATGGGAATTTTTACTACTACCGGTTGGAAGAATGTTGTTTCCAAGTTTGCAGAAAAATCCGGTGACAGGAGAACAAAAAAAACAATTGAAGAACAAGTTAGATCTTCTGAAAAAGGAGTATTCAACGTTTATGGAGTTCAAGAATTATGCACTGGTCTTGGATGGGATGAGGCAAAACAAACTGTTGATTGCTCAGACGAATGGTGGGATGAACACCATGTTGTAAGAACTATGTTGTCATTGTAATTATATTCTTCCCATTCTTTATTATGGTGTGCCTTGCTATTTTTTTTTCTAATTGTAGAGATGCAAGAATCGTGAGAAAGGAATCAAATGCCACCATATGAAGTTTCGAAAACAAGGACCCAAGTTCCTTGTGACCTGCATATCTTGTTTGGCAAGGCACATGTAAGTGGGTCTTCTGCATCCTGTCCTGAAGATATATCATCCGATGAGGCAAGTGATGAGAATGTGGATGAGGTAGCAAAACTTATGCAGAAGGATATGACAATGAACCTAGGAAAAAGGAAATGCAAGGGTACCTCCATTGGTGTTGAAGAGAAGGATGAGAAGAGCCCATTCTTTCGTTTGTACAAGACCACTTGTTTGAAGATAGAAAATGCTGCTGAGAGGATCTCCACAAGTGTTGAAGCATCATCAGCTCCTCCAACCAACCTAGTTCCTACCATTACAGAGACTATGAAAATGGTGAAAGAATGTGGGGTGCAAGAAGGAATTGCTCTAATGCACACAGCCGCCTCCCTAATTGTTAAACCTGCATTTAGGGAGCTCTTTAGCTCTCTAGAAACAACTAAAGGAAGGCTGGATTTGATTGAGAGGGAGCTAGAAAAGGAGATGATGAAGTGCCACTGATTTGTTTCCATGTTTATCAGATTATTTTATTGTCATATGTGACAATAATTTCCCTATGTTGAACCATAATTTGTTACCCTATGTTGAACCATAATTTGCTTGGAGATGTGAAATATTATTTATCTATTATTGTGTTATATTGAGCTTTTGCATTTAGTATTATCAAGAAAGTTATTGTATTTAATTATTAATATACTAATGTCTCATGTAGATGGATGATAGATTGGGAGATGTAGCCAAAGGAGGATAAAAAGAACTACTACTGCTAGCTGAACTTGCACAGCATGCTGGTGCTATTAGAGAAATGGGCAACTTGTATACTGAGTGCTATGTGCACAAAGCTGAATATAGGGAAACATCAGAAACCGGAATTCAATGGGTGATGAGGTGTATGTCATGTCCGAAGTAGTTTTATAAGATGTTTCAGATGAGCACCGAGATTTTCAATAAACTTCATGACTTGCTAGTCTCTACTTACGGATTGATCTTGACTAACAATGTTTCTTCTACTGAGTCATTGGCAATGTTCTTGTGGATCGTCGGAGGACCACAATCTTTTTCACAAGCTGAAAATCATTTCACACGGTCACTTTGGACAATTCACATGAAGTTTCACGAAGTGTTGAAGTGTTTGCGCAAGTTAGCTAAGGACAATATTAAGCCGAGAGATCCTACTTTTTCTATGGAGCATGAAAGGGTGAGAGAGGATCGTTTTTTGCCATACTTTAAAGGCGCAATTGGAGCAATAGATGGTTCACATGTCAAAGTGGTAGTGCCAGTGGACGAAGTGGTTAACCACACATGCCGTCATGGATATACATCTCAAAATGTGCTAGCTATTTGTGACTTTGACATGAGGTTCACCTTTGCGGTTGCCGGGTGGTCGGGTTCTGCACATGACACACGTATCCTCAATCATGCATTGGTAAATTTTCCTTCATTTCCCATGCCTCCTAAAGGTATACATGGTTCCTTCAACAAATTAGCAATATTTGTATTATTATGTACCTTACTACCTTGGTTTTGTAGGAAAGTAGTATCTTGTGGACTCAGGTTACCCAAACCGAATTGGGTATCTTACGCCTTTTAAAGGAAGCACGTACCATATACCAGAATTTCAACATTGTTCGGAGCCTCCTCGAGGAAAGTATGAGATGTTCAATTTCTTACATTCATCTTTTCGTAATGTCATCGAAAGGTCTTTTGTAATCTTAAAGCAGAAGTGGCGTATTTTGAAGGACATGCCAAGTTTCTCACCTCATACTCAGAAACATATCATTATGGCTTGTCTTGCATTGCATAATTTTATTCGTGACAGCAATTTGTGTGATAGGGAGTTCAAGAGATGTGATGATGGTGAGGATTACTTAGTACAACATAGATGTGGCATGAGATAAACACAAGGAGATGAGAGTAACGATGTGGAGAATGAGGATACCATGAATAGCATTCGTACTAGGATAGCTAATGCTTTTGGTTAGTGCAAGAGGAGGAGAGTAATGTTGAGGGATGGCATTATTGTATAGAACTTTTGATGGATATAGTTCTATTTATGTGGACCAATCACTTTGATGGATGAAGAACATATAAAATTTATTTTTTTTCTTTCTAAAATAGTCGTTTACATGTGAACTAGTGAACACATTATTTTGTAACGAGCAATTTGCATATAAACACACTCACAGGCCTTTAGGGGTATTACAGGTATTTCTTACACAGCCTACAGTTTCAAGGTTGCTCTAAGCAAATGGTCTTCTGCTTTTCCTACAGCTGCTTTCTCACAACTGCTTTTCCACAGCCCTTAGCTCACAGCAGCTTTTCCAAAAACCACAACCCAACCAAACACACCTTAAACCCAAAGATTCCCACATTTAAAATACACGTTTGGTAATGTTAACCATTAGAAAACATAGGGAGAGCTGGCCCCTTCATCCGATCACTCGCAATCTTTGGTTATCCGACGAAATACAATGACGAATTCGAATCGAGCGGACACACGATGTACAGTTCCAAGCCTCACGAGTTGGCAAGCAGATCACATAGACCTGTAATCTGGGGCCTGTTTGATTTCAGCCCGACCAGAGCAGCTGGAGCCAGCCAGCTCGATCCAACCCCAGCCACTCAAAATCGAACATTTGGGAGCACTGCTTGGTTCAGGCAGGTTTATCGGACCGCAACCGAAGAAGCCCCTAGTGCGAAGGATGAGGAGAAAATATGTCATACTAGGGGAAGGCAACAATTCTTCATGTCGCGTAGTCCAATAGGCCCACGACGGAAACTGCAGTGCCCGCTTGTATCTACAGTGCCGTTTCTCTCTTCCTCGTCAAGAGCAAGCTCCCGCCTTCTCCTCACCCTAGCCTGCTCCGACTGCACCACCATTACAAGTGCGACACCCCCACCACTTTCCTTGCCCAACCAACCTCCACCGCCATCGTGGCGGGACCCCTTCCCCCACCTCCCATTGTGCCCACCTATCGCCGGACCGGCGACCTCCCCAGCCATCCCTTTTTATAGCCTTGGACATGGATCCAATTAAATAGCCCAACTCTAACCTCAAGATTAACCTAAAAGCCTAATGGGTGGCTTGTCGGTGTAGGGGTGGCAGCTTGACGGCGCCAAGGGGCGCTTAGCAAGGTGGAGCAGAAAGTGGACTCTAAGCGAGCGACAACAAACCGGCAACCCATCGGGAGCTCGTGGGGTAAAGAGACGAGGAAGACATAATCTGTGCCATTCATTGTTAGTTCTTGCATGAAACTCAAAGTGGAAGGTGAATAAAATTTTTCGTTCCAGAAAATGAATAAGATTTGGAGTGCGTTAACATGCGACCAGTCGCGCGCAAAATGCGAGCGCACGACCCCTATCTCGATCAAATTCTGTGTATGTGAACCACCACTTGCAGTCTTTTACTGCCTCCATACAGACAAGTTAATGTGTCTGGTTCAAAATACTAAACATAAAGAGGCAGGTAGCCCAATGTCACGTTGACCTCGTCTTTTATTTTGTTCCATTATTTTCTATAGAATATAACTTTCTTGTTAAGCGTCCGTTTTCGAATCCGATGGCACCATTGTGGTCCTTGCGACACCATTGTGGTCCTTGCGATGTGATCTACAAAACAAGAACAACATTCGATAGGTTTTGAAGTAATTTTATTTATACTGGCAACTTATGTGTAATAGTATGTATTTATATCAACTTGTCCAGAGATTGTGTATCAACTTATATAGAAACAACAATACTATCAAGATACTTAAGATCATTTTATCAACTTAAGATCAATTTATACAGGGCATTCTTATTAACTTATGTAGAGATTATGTACCAACTTATATAAATCCGATTTTTAACTCATGTATAGTTTTACTATCAAGTTAAATAAAGAGACAATGTATCAAATGTAGTTGTACTAAAACAACTCCAAAATCCTAATCCTAAATTATAAATCTAAAAATATAAATCCAAAACCAAAGTCCTTGGAAACCTAATAAATAAATATTTTGGAAAACAAGTTATATTGTATGTCAAATAAAAAACTTGTGCAATACGTCAACTTTCATAAATAATCTATTGATAAATTTACAACTATTCTCAGTATACGCCGTAGCCAGTCACAATCACAGAATAGCTTATTTTGTGTCCTGACCAACCGACGCATCATATATGGCACGTCCGCTCTCCATACGAGCGACGCAACAACCGCGCTGACTTAATTACGCGTGGTCCACCCGATGGACCGGTGGTTACGCGTGGCTTGGCTCCCGAGCGAACCAGCCAACCAGCCGCTAAATCAAGCTCCCGTCATTAATCAGTGCGGAATCACCGTCCGAAGAAGCTTCCTTTCGTTCTGCGCTGCATGTGTACCGGGAACGCCGGCATGCGTACCTGCACTAGTCTGCACAAAATTTTTGGTAACGTGCTTACGTGCATGACGTTTCCAAGCATATGCAAGCTTTTTTGTGAATGAGGGTTACGAGAATACAAGAACTGTTGTGTAGACTACATCTGAATCACATAGTATGCGTTACAACAATGGCATGTCAATAACAGTAAATTGTTGTAATGACGTGTCAATGGCATTGTTGTAATGGTTAGTTTTGCATCTATCCACTCAACCGATTAGGATTAGATTCTATCCAATTATAATTCTAGATCGTCAGCCTATATATAGGTGGCCGTGACACCCCTCGAGGGTGACTCAACTCACCTCACGTTAACTCTCCACGTACCATACCAGCAATACAATCCATCAAAATACAAGACGTAGGGTATTACTTCCCGAATGCTCGAACCTGTCTAAACCATTCGAGTTTTTGGTCTTACGATCTCCCCCGCCTACAAATCTACCACCTAGATAATTTCTGGTGGACTAGCCGTCGTTAAATCCGACACTGATATATCCCACCTCGTCGTCCGCCCTTCAGCACTCGCTGCCTGCCACGAGCAAGTAGGTGACGCCGGTGCTCTCCGGAGGACCGCCGGGAACGCTGCAGCGGCGGGGACCAGCGTGGGCACGCCGGCGACATCTGGTCTTCCGCCACACCGTTGAATCCCAGTTTGGCATGGGGTTGGCCGGTTGGGAGTTGGACGCTCTCCGTCATAGCTGACGACGCTGGCATCAGGTACCCAATTATTGCAGCCCGATGCACTTTCCAATTTTTAGTAAATTGTTAGCCTGTATTGGATGAATCAACTTGATCGCAAACTCGCAACCTTACTCGAGTAGTATTGCGGCATCATCCGGACTCACAAACATAGATGGTGAAGTCGATGATTGTAGCTGACTATTAGTTGGGCTGTCACCGTCGCGTTCTATATTGCTAAGAATCACCTACTCGCTGTGTGTATTGCAGCTGGACTACCTTAATTTTTCTGCCCTGAAACCAATCGCTTGTTTGGCATCCAGCACTAGCAGCCCCAGCAATTGACACAAGTGCGGAGAGCAATGGAGGCGACTGCAGTGAGCGTGGGCAAGGCTGTACTAGAGGGAGCACTGGGCTACGCCAAGTCCAAGGCAGCGGAGGAGATCGCCCTGCAACTCGGCATTGACCGAGATGTGGCCTTCATTGTGGATGAGCTCGAGATGATGCAATCCTTCCTGATGACTGCTGACGAAGAGCATGACAAGCACAAGGTGTTCCTGACCTGGGTGAAACAGATCCGTGAGCTAGCCTACAATGTAGAGGACACCCTCATGGACTTCACTCTTCATTCTGACAAGAAGCCTTCCTGCTGGTGTATCCTTCACACCCTGCGGGAGAGGCATGACATTGCCAGGGAGGTGAAGGACCTCAGGGCCAAAGTGGAGGACGTGAGCAACAGGAACCTGCGGTACCAACTAATCAAGCGCTCTGGCTCAAACCACTCCTCTGTGGAGGAGCAAACCAGTGTTGCCGCTGCAGCAATCTTTGGCATCAAGGAAGCAAGGCATGCCACCTTTGAGCAGGACAAATCGAAGATAAATCTGCAGCAGCTGATCAAAAGCGAAGAGAAGGACCTTAGGGTGATCGCTGTGTGTGGGACTAGTTGTAATCTTGGGAAGACATCTGAAATCAGGAAGGCCTATGATGATCAAGAGGTATACAAAGGGTTTCAGTGCCGTGCCTGGGTTCAGTTGATGAGCCCGTTCAATCCAAACAAATTCTTCGAGGACTTGGTTAGGCAGTTCCAAGTCTATTCCCGTGAAGTAAATGGTAAATCAGAAGAAGGAAATGCTCCTGGATATGACGTCCTCATTGAATTGGAGAAGCTAGAGAGTCTGGGGCAAAGTTACTTTGCTAAAGAGGTTGCAGTTCATGTTAATACGAAGAGGTACCTGATAGTTATCGACGGCCTGTCCTCAGTTGTGGAATGGGATTGGGTTAAAACATACTTCCCAGACAAGAAAAATGGGAGCCGAATTATCGTGTCAACACAGCAAGTTGAAATTGCAATTTTATGCACGGAGCAACCGTACCAGGTAACAGAGCTCAAGCAGCTGTCATCTGAACAGGCTGTTTATATGTTCCACAAGGTGACACAAGAGAAACCTATTACATCAGATGTACCTAAGAAACAGGTGATGTCTTCTTTTTTACCTGTCACAAAGTCTGCATGTACCCAAATTTAACAACTAAAAGTGATGTGATTTGTGGGGGATAGCTCAAAGATGTTTAACAAATGATGAAAGAAAAAACATCTGTATGAAATTGAAGAGACTCCATAACCTCTTAAATGGAAGAATATATAGTGTTTCCCTAAGTTATAATGTTAGACACTTAGATTTTTTCTCTATTATGTAAGTGGAAACTGTCTGCCAATCACCATACATGCTGCCAAACATTTTGTTGCTAGTTTATCTATGTGTAGTTAAAAACTTTGTGTAAAACTCCATCTGTCCAGTGTACAAAAAACTTCTGACGTGCTCTGCCGCACGTTTTACTGGATCGAAGACCTTAGGGATGCTCGCCACTGATACTATCTTCCATTTGGCTCACAGAAAAAAAAGGAAAAAAAGTCTTCCGCTCAGTGCCAATTCTCTGGCTGTAAATTTTCCTGAATATGCAGTAGAGTTGCATATCATTGCACTAAGAAGAACCCAAAGAATACAATGCACCCAAACACACACCTTTGACAACAACAAACACAACAGGAACCAAGCAACCAACCAGCATCCTATCTGGCAATTATCTCCAAGTGGGATAAATCCCTAGCGTCTGCTAGACACCAGAGGTGGTGCCTCCTCAATAATCTGTCTAAGAACTGCCTTTACACTATAGCGGCAAGGGAGAGAAATCCGGTACCTTATAGCGGCGGAAGAGGAGGGACCACACTTGTCTGGAGAAGACACAGCCACACAAAATGTTCTGGATGCCTGGATGGACTCGGCCTCCTGATCACGCAAAGGACAGTGAGCTGGATGGTCTCTAGCTGTGAATTACTAACCAAACTTGGAGCATATATCATCAATATATAGTGCAATGTAAAATTATATAGAGCACCAATGCAAAAATTGCTCAAACATTTACTTTTGTTATCAGGTAACACGTGTATCAGACTCTACAGGGCCAACCTCCAAGTCAAATAGAGTTACTAGTTGCTGGAACAACTCTGCGATTTCCAACAGTGAAATACAGGACGAAGAACCAAAGTTTATGTATTCTGGTATTGGTAATGCGTTCTCGTCTACTGGAAAAAAGTTTGAGCGCAGCAGAACAATTGCTCTGGTTGATGACGTGCTCGTTGGACGAAAAGCAGAGAAATCCAGAATTATTGATCTAATATGTCAACCAGATCACAAGCAAGGCTGCAAGGTAATCTCTGTTTGGGGAATGGGAGGTCTTGGAAAAACCACTCTTGTCCGAAGCATCTATAAAAGCCAACAACTTTGTGGCTGGAGGCGTGCTTGGGTCACTGCATCGCGCCCTTTCAACCGTGAAATGCTCCTTAGAAGTGTAGGTTTGCAACTTGACAAAGATATCCAGGAAAATCCTGTTGTAGCAAACGAGTCACATCAGGAAAAGAAAATTATGACAAAGGTGGAAGTTCAAGAGTTGATCAAACAAACACTCCAAGAGAAGAAAAACATCGCAATGATGGGACCTCAAGAGTTGATCCAAAAGCTAACTCGGTTTCTAGAAACACAGAAGTGTCTCATTGTTATTGATGATCTTTTGTCCATCGAAGAATGGGACTCAGTTAAAGAAATCTTTGCAAAGGCTAATCGTATCATAGTCACCACTAGGGGAAAGGATGTTGCAAAGTATTGTTCAAGAGAAGACAAGAACATGTACAGCCTTGAAGGTCTGAAAGGAGATACTGCACTCAACCTTTTCAAACAGAAGGTACTTTCTGAAATACTGTTCTTTCTATCAATTGGATGGTTTTGCTTTGTTTAATATTATATTTAATATCTTAAATTTTTTCTCAGTTTGGAACCAGTATACTTTTGAGTAAATTTCAAGAAACTTTAATTGCTTTGGCATGTGTATAAAAGCTACACGTTTAAGGGCATGTTCTGAAAAAAAAACTACACATTGTGGTCACAGGTTTTTAGAAAGCTATAACTTTTACAGTTTTTATCTCCTCAGCCCACATGCCAGTGTTAATATTATATGGAAAGCTATAACTTTAACAGTTTTTATCTCCTCAGCCCACATGCCAGTGTTAATATTATATGGCCCATTATGTTGTCTTAAACCGTCATGGGGTCACTATTGTCATATTGATTGGGGGTTAAGTAGTCCTAATGAGATGACTAAGATAGTTTGTACATTAATTAGGACGTCATATAAGCAAAATGATGATGTGGCAGTAGGGTTAGGGAAGAGAGAGAAGGAAACTGTTTCTCATGCAAAGAAACTAGCTCCATCGGCGCGAGAACAAAGGAAGAGTATTGTTAGGGCAAGCTGATGTAATTAAATTTAAAGTTTTTCTCATTTAAATTACAGAAAATTGAATTAAATAAAGCTTATTCATAGCTTATACAAATACCACGAATTAAATTACAGTCCAGTGGTTATGAAACCATGCAGATTGAATTAAAGATATCAACTATAGTTACAAATGCAACGAGATCTTCGTAGACACATTCCTAATTAAATTACAGTCCAGTGGTTATGAAACCATGCAGATTGAATTAAAGATATCAACTATAGTTACAAATGCAACGAGATCTTCGTAGACACCTTCCTAGGTAGTTCAACATGGTACAAATTCTTAAGTACATACGCTGACACACTTTGGCTTAACATATGCTGCTTCGTTGTGATCCGTTCACACATAGGGAGATTGGTCACTTCATACTGCATGACACTATTGTCAACATCTCGTCAAATTGATTTACACATGTTTTTGTTTGTCTTGCCTGTCATGCGGTCAACTCTGTAAATCCTTCTTGGCAATTTTGTCTGTAGGACACCCGAAAGGGGTTGTGTGTGATACACTCCATTCGTCCATTTAGTTGGCTAGACATGATTTTGCATTTTTTATCTACACCATAGTGCAACCCATAAAAGGACCTTTTTGCCCTCGTAGAACCGGGCTCACCCGTCAGCCCTCTCCCTCTCGTCCTTTCCCTTTCCTCTTTGCTTCCGCAGCCGCGGGCCACATCCCGCACCGGCGCACCCCAAACCCCCGTTCTTCGACTGGCTGCTCGACGCGCTCGCGTTTCACGTGGGGGATGCCCGTGCGGCCCGGCATGGTGGGCGCCGCGCCCGCGGACGCTTGACAGTTCGCGGCTGAGCTCATAGCCACCCCTAACCGGATCGTCAGCAATGGCGCCTGCGTCATCGCGTCGCTGTACAAGCTGCAATGCGAGAAGGGCATCAACCAGGATGCTACGATTTATTGTGACCTGGGAGCACTAGTGGAAATCGTAGCTTCGGTGAAGATCAAATTCGTCGCAAAGGAAGTTTTATGACGAATTTGTGATGAAATTCAGTCCGTAAAAAATGGAGTGTCAAGTTTGTACTTCCATGACGAAGTGAGCAAAAATCGTCACAGAACTGATTTTTTCTGCGATGAAAAAACTTTCGTCACGGAACCATTTTCCGTTCTATGATGTGTCCAAAAATGTCACTAAACTTTAGGATCCACGTGTCCCCGTCCACGCTGGTAGGTGACGTGGCACCGTTCACGCTGGCACGTGATGTGGTCCGGACATGCTGGCACGCTACCCTCCTACCGCTAGCAGCTAGCTGCCTCACCTCGCATGCTAGGAAGCGCGCTGGTACACGAGGGTGAGATCAGCTTTGCGCAAGGGAGGACTGGAGGAGAGGGAGAGGGCTGACTGGTAGGCCCGGCCTTACGAGAGCTAGGCTTGCTAATTGGATTGTAATCCAACTCTAACTCACGCCAATCCACATCAAATTAATTTACTTTTTCAATCCAACTCACGTCATAATTATATTATGTAAACCCAAGCTAATCCACCCTACTAGTTGATAGAACCCATAAGTTTGCTATATAAATTTATGGGCTGGTATAAAAATCACGTACATATTTGAAATAAAAGTCAGACCGACATGTGGATCCTACGTCAAGAGCAGCACCCTAGAGTAAAATCTCGCATTCACACCTTAAAATTTTAATGAAATTGATCGAAATTGTTGAAGATGACTCAATTTGATTGTTAGCTACTTTGTGCAAAATAGTATGGCTAAATATACATGTAGACCCCATGTCAAGACCTGGACTCTAGAATTAAAACATCGCGTTCATCCCTTAAAACTTTAGCGAAATGATCAAAATTTTTTGGAGATGACCCAATTTAACTGTCCACTACTTTGTGCAAAATAGTATGGCTGGACATACATGTGAGCCCCGCATCAAGAGTCGGACTCTGAAATTAAAACATTGCGTTCACACTTTAACATTTTAGCAAAATTGATTGAAATTTGTTGGAGATGGCTTAGTTTAATAGTCTGCTACTTCATGCGAAAAAGTATAGGTTGACTTACATATGGACCCCACATCAAGGGTCGGACCTTGAATTGTTTTGCGAATCGAACCAATACAACCCACTATAAATCATTCCCAAACCATTTGATGAATCAACATATTAGTAACCAATCTAAACAACTTCGAAGAGAAAACCAATCCATTAAAACCATTAAACCCAATCTAATTAGCAGGGCAAACGAGAGCAAAAGGATCCTTTTATGTGCTGTAGATAAAAATGCAAAATTACAGTGTCCAGCCAACTAAATCGATGAATGGAGTGTGTCCCACGCAAAACCACCCTCTCGGGATGTACTACGGACAAAATTCCCATCTTCTTTGACATGCTAGACTTACGTGGCACGTTGCCTGATCGCTAGACTTGTCCTTCCGTTTCCTTTTTCTTAGAATTGTACGTAGAATACATGTGTCACATCATCGGCAAAGCATGAACATATAGTATTTAAATCTATTTTTTTTGGGTCCATGACCACAATGCGCCTTGTCTGTTTAACCATTAGCTCCGAAACTTAGGGATTTAATGGTTCATAGATAAGCTCCCATATCTCCTCAATGATGGCATAATATATGATCTTGCTTCCATTATCATCTAACATCAGGAGCCTCATGAGCCCCTTCATGCGGTCTGGTACAATGGTTTTGTCATCTAACATCAAACTCTAGAACTTCTAAAGCTCTCTTTCATATCACTCAAGTCTCCCTATCCATCACATAATATATGAGATCATCTTCACCAAATTCCGCCAATGTATCAACCATGGAATCATATTAGGTAGCATCCACCAATCATCATTTCCATCTTCTTCTTGACCATCTTCTGATGTAATCCCTTCGTCCCCATGATTGGTCCAACAGATATAGCAAGGCATGAAACCTCTACTAGACCGATGTCTGTAAGTGGGCTTTATGGAAGGGTACTCAATCTTATTATTGCAATCACATCATGGACAATATATGTATGTACCCTTTAGGCTTGGAGCATCGATGCGCATTGTACATCCATTGTCGATCCATATACATTAGGTTGTTGCAAGCTAATTTTTAGTAAATGATGAAGTTATCATATAAAGATTTATCTGTTATTTAGAATAAGATAAATCAGCAAACACCAAGTCACTAACCATTGGCATGTTGATACTCCTAGAGGTAGAACTGTAAGTGTCACTAGAGACCACCGATAGAGGTGCAAAACCTAATTATGGGGAGAAATTTTACATAATTTAAATAAACTTTCTCGAAGATCTTTAATTCATCTAGTAATGATTATCTAAACTTGTTTACTTGGGAGAAATAGCTAGGGCATAGCTATTATTCTAAACATAGTTAATTCGGCATGATGATCCATCTGAAAAAGAAGGGAAACCCCCATATTTATTTATAATTAACCACCATCCACAATAGAGCATTATCTAGCTACATCTTTCCGTAAGGAACATCCAAAGATCTACAATGGGATAATTGCAATATACATCAAAAGTTAGAGCTCCACCTCATTGATTCTTCACTATGGCTAGAAGAAAAGGGTTCAAATCTAAAGCAACCATGCACAATCTAAAATTGAGTTAAATCATCTCCTTGAATTAGAGTTTGATCTTTAATCTCCAACAACCCTTTCAAAATCTAATTAAAAAATTAGAGTTCAAATTGAGATGAAGATTCCAAAATTCTGGACAAAAAGAAGCATCTAATCCAACTAGTAAAAATTGTAGCTTTATGAGAAGAAAAACAAAAAAATAGTGGTGGGTTTGTGAACTGGGTTTAAATAGTTATAGTTTTGTTAAAATTAGAAAATAACAGTTGTAGGTTTGTGACATATAC
The DNA here is from genome assembly GCF_000263155.2 of Setaria italica. Classification (NCBI taxonomy): domain Eukaryota; kingdom Viridiplantae; phylum Streptophyta; class Magnoliopsida; order Poales; family Poaceae; genus Setaria; species Setaria italica. The sequence continues at coordinate 3,175,478 of NC_028453.1, read as the reverse complement.
TATGGATATAAAGATGTGAACTATACCTATCCCACCATAAACACTAATTAATTGTCCCCGTGCGCATCTACTTTGACTTTGGCACTAAACAATACTAGCCTGCTCATCCACGGCCATGCGAATGGTAGCTCTGCAGGGCTCCCATAGGACACCTTCACACGCCATTACCGACTGCCCTACCTGGCTCGTCATTGCCACTATATTATGGGGTAAGAGGCTCCAACCTCTAAGCTGCCTCATTATGGTTACCACTTTTGTGGTGCCCTCAGGTTCTCCAAGATGCACTGCACCCTTAGCTCCTGGCTACCTCAACTGGGCCACAAATGTATTCCACTTAACTTGAGCATCTTGTCGCTTCCTACACCGTCATTGTGTCCATGCCACAGTTGCCCCAACATTCCTTCTATGACTATTGGGAGTGTTAATCCATCTGCCCCCCACCTCCAGCTTCCTATCTTGTCTTTCTTTTTAAAGAACAACGAGGGGCGAATCACACCCCTTGAACCTTTCATTGCATTTGGAGTAGTGCGGGAAGGAGAAAGGGACTACCGTTTTCTTCAACACCGAGCAGTAGGGCGGCAAGCACAATGTTAATAGCTGTGGGGGAGGGGCACCCCGCGGCCCTAGGCAGGAGAAGAAGATGTGGTGGATGTCCTCCGTCGCGTTTGGGAAGAAGGGGCAGCGCAGCGTCTCGAGGGCACCGTGGCTGTGAAGGAACGCGCACGTGCGCGTACGTGGTCCTGTGGCACATCAATTAGAAGAAAGATTTGACCTCCCTATCCTGTCTGACTTTGTGATGACTTTGTAATGTTAGCGCGAGGGTTATTATTTGAGTATCATGGAAGATAGAAGATAACTAGGTTTCGCCCATGCATTGCCATGGGAAACCAAAAAAACTTCCAACGGAATAAGAGGAGCATGAAAAAACACGATTGGTTGTAGAATATTATGTTTTGGGCAATTAGAGTCATGAATTTAATGTTTGGGTTAATGTTTCGTGCATTTTGACATCTATTTCGGCCCAACACGAGAACATTCTTGACCGTACTACTGCTCATGAGCCTTCATAAACACTTTAGTTTTTTCCCCGTGAGCCAAATTTATGTAACATCCAGCCCATGGGCCAAAGTTGGGTGAGGCCATTGGGCCAACAATTGGAGTATTGCATGGGTACAATAGTTCATGCTACTTTAGTCCTAAATTGGAATTTGAGAGTGAGATGAGCTAACTTAAATAGCCAGTCTAAGAAGTGTAGTAACTCCAATTGCAACCTTTTGTGTGAAGAGAGGACGAAAGCGCAAGCAAATTGCTATGTAGGTGTGGTTCACTCAACGTGTAGAGTGGGCTTTAGACTTTTGTCGGGCCTGGGGTGTTACAATTTGAGTTGTCTAAATTTGTATATTTGAATCTGCCCGAGCATTTGTATATCGAAACGTGCGCGGCACAATTAATACCATAGCACCAATACTCATAGTTAATTTATTAAAATACTATTGTTAAGACCATGAATTTAGATGATTTTTCTTCATTTTTAGAAACTATCTTGACGTTAACTTTGCTAAAAACTCAAATATAGATTTTTGAGAAAATAATATTTCAAATCTAGAGTAGCTGTGATGCCAGATCCATAACAAAGTGTCTCTATTATTATATGGCATATACTAAAAAAAGTTTCATGATTTTTGGAAATGATCTTACGATAAACAACTTAGATGAAAAATCAAATATACCTTTCCAGGAAGAATTTTAATTTTAAATCTACATTATATATGACCAGATGCAAGAAAAATGAATCTCTATTGATTTATATCATCTACTCAAAAAATTTCATGATTTTTAAAAACCATATGAAGGGTAAACAACTCACCTAACAACTCAAATATAGCTTTTTCAGGAAACTTTTTTATGTCAAATCTTTGGTAGCTATGATACTAGATCCAAGCAAAATGGATTAATATTGATTTATAACATCCTCTCAAAAAATTGAAAGATTATTGAAAATCATCCTGGCAACTCAAATATAGTTTTTTGGGAAGAATTTTTATTTCAAATCTACAATTGTTATGGTACCAGATCCATGCAAAGTAGGTCTATTTTGATTTATAGCACCTACTTAAAAAAATTAAACTTTTTAGAAGTCAATTGGGTGGGGGGAACTAAATTAAACTTTTTAGAAGTCAATTGGGTGGGGGGGACTGGATAGTGGAAGTGGGAGGGGGAGGGGATGGGGTTGGGGGTGGTGGTTTGCTCGGGGGACGATACCGAAGGGGGGCGACATGAATACCCCTTGTATTCTTTTCAGTAGTACATATAAGATAAGATCGAAGATGATGTGTCAAGTTTGACTTCAAAAATGGTCAAGGACCACAAGTTTGAGCTAGGCCCTACGAACTGATAATTTCCTATTTTGTTGCCATTCTTTATCTCAATACTGAACAATGTTAAAATCGTTGCAGGTCTTTGTGGAAAACACTGAACAGATTGATTTACATCGTGATCATGATATGATGGAGCAAGCAAGACTTATCCTTAAAAAGTGTGATGGACTTCCCCTTGCAATATCAACGATAGGTGGTTTCCTAGCTACTAAGCCAAAAACTACTACTGAATGGAGGAAAATGAATGATCGCATTAACACCGAGTTGGAGATCAATCCGGAACTCAGGACAATAAAAAATGTCCTCTTGAGGAGCTACGATGGTCTACCCTATTATTTGAAGTCTAGTTTCTTATACCTATCAATATTTCCAGAGGATCACATGATTAGGCAGAAACGTGTGGTGAGGCGGTGTGTTGCAGAGGGTTATTCAAAGGAGATGCATGGCATGATTGCAGAGGAAGTTGGTAACAAGTACTTTGATGAGCTCTTTGATAGGAGTATGATCCTGCAGGGGGAAGATGTAAATATTTATGGTGGAAAAAACTATTCTTTTCAACTTCATGATATTATGCGTCAAATATGCATATCAAAGGCGAGGGAAGAAAACCTTGTTCTTACACTGGAGGAGGGATGCAGTTTGTGCAGCACAAATGGTACAATACGTCACCTTGCCATAAGCAGCAACTGGGAAAGAGATAAGGATGCGTTTGAGACAATGCTGGACTTGTCACACCTGCGGTCATTGACTGTGTTTGGAAACTGGGGATCATTTTTCATTTCCAGTAAAATGAGATTCCTTCGAGTCTTAGATTTGGAGGACACTTTCGGAATATCTGATCATGACCTTGATCAAATTTGCAAGCTCTTTCACCTGAAGTACCTTTCTCTGCGAGGATGTGAGAATATTCACCATCTACCTGATTCTATAGGGAATTTGAGGAACCTACAAACATTGGATGTCAGTGGCACACGTATATCTGAATTGCCGGCCACTATCACTAGGGTCCGCAAGCTGCAGTACCTTCGTGCAAACTGTGTCTATGTTCCAAGAGAGATTGAGAAATTAAATGCTCTACACACATTCGGCCGTGTCGATGTCAGACATGAAGAAGGAATTGATACTCTAAAAGGGTTCAAACATCTTATGCAGCTGCGCAAGCTAGCAGTGGTCGGCCTCACGGCCGCAAACAGTGAGGAGTTCTGGTCTGCCATTGCTAGCCTGAAACATTTGCGATCTTTGTCAGTCAACAGGGATTTTCCGAGGATTGAGTTTGATTGTTCTTTGGGTGGGCGTTTGTTTCCTCCAATATGGATTGAAAGCCTAAAACTGGCTGGCAAACTAGCCAGGTTAACAGAATGGATCCATCATCTTCAGAATCTATCAAGGTTACAGCTACGGGAAACTGAATTGCAACAAGATGCCGTGTGGGCTATTGGAAATTTACCAAATCTTGAAATTCTACACATGCGATTCGATTCATTCTTGGGGAAAGAATTACTATTCGTACAAGCTTCTTTCCCTAGACTCTTTCAGCTGGTGCTTTTGAATATGAGACATGTCACATTTGTTAAGTTTGAGGATGGAACAATGCCCAAACTTGAGCTTCTACAAGCTGATCAATGGGGAGAACACTGGGGAGGACGACAGGAATTCACGGGGCTAAGGTATCTCACGAAGCTAAAAGAAATTTGGCTGGGCAGTCAAATCAGTGAGGAATTCAAGGAAAATGTGCAGAATCAACTAGCAGAATATCCTAACAATGTCAGTTTGAAGCTGATGTCGCGAGACTAGAATGACATCTATGCAAGAAAGACGTCTCTTCTCTTAGAGGGGCTTCTTCGTCTTAGTTCTGCTTTCTTTCGTATCCCCTTTCCTGATGTTCCTCCTCTGCTGTTTAAGTTTCCCTCGCCCAAACAGATCCTGCTAGGCGATTACAGTTCGTGTCCGATGGAGTAACTAAATTACAATTTGACTATGTAACTCATGCAATTAGACACCAAACAGGCATATGTTGATGACTTATTTGGACACTTATCCAGCAGTTCTTTTTACTATCACTGAGAGGTACCACTATAATTAGAACAATATAATTTGTGGTATATGAGGTACTAATCTCAAGCTATAATCCACTAATGTCAAGGAGGGGCCAAATTGTAACCGTTGGCTAATGCCTATCCCACTGAGCGCACCATTTAACTTATGGACAAATCTAAATCATGTCGGATCGCACTTGACTGTAAATGCGCGACCGCTGGTGGCTCATGGCCTGCTACTAATGTGATGGGCTCACATAAAAAATTTAAATATTAGGTGGATTAGTTTGTGGTTGGTAGTTAGGATGATGGCACGCATGACCTCCTGCAGTCTCCAAAGGAGAAAACTAAGTTGTGCTGGTTCATGTGATTTTTTTTTCCTTTGACCTCTTTAAAATATGATAACTTTCTTCTGAATTGCCCGTTTTCAACTTCGTTTATACCACTGGATACTTCGTTTATACCACTGGATTTTCATGATGAGTTTACAAAATTAGATCCATGATGCATATATTTCGAGAAAAAATTGTGCGCTATCGATTTATATTAAATGCATAGTAGCTAGTTATATATTAAGTGTGTGGCAACTGATGAGTCACCTACCTATAAACTATATACATAAATTGCTAAAAAAAGATTTTCCATGTTGTTGTTGCCTACTTGAAGTATCTACGCCACATAAATTAGTATATTATCACTACACAAGTTATTGCATTATTTCTACATAAGTTGCAACAATATAGAAGCTGTCACAAATTTACCTAGAAATTTGATAATAATAAGTTGATATGACTTCCTATAAAAGTTAAAGGTGTAGTAGTAGTTATACAAGTTACCACAATGTATGGAATAAGTAGCTACATGTCCATGCATGATTTTCTGCTGGATAATAGAATCTGTTGTCCCAAAAATACAATATAAGTTGCTTATATAAGTTAGTGCTGTGTATCAACATAAGTTGACACTAATATAAAACGACTTCAAATATATTAAATATGGATCTTATTTTGTAAATCTTGTTGCAAGAAACACAAAGGTGTAAATGGATTTGAAAACCAATGCTTGATGAGAGAGTAATGCTCGTTTGAAGAAAATATAGCTATTTTGCTTGCCAATATCATCACCGTTGTCACTCCAAAAGAGACATATTTTATCTATTGCATGCCATAGCCCCCGCGTATTGCTGATTGAGGGACACATGACGGCACAAGATAGGGTCACGCGTCGTCCAATTGCGCGACAGGTCGCGCGTTAACCTCCTTAACTTATGTACCACAACAATTTATCTAATATATTGTGGATAACAAACTTTGGGCATCAAGAGGGTTGTTTGGTCGCCATCATAGTATGCCCCGTACAACTGCCGTGGAGAGTTGTCTCGGCGCCGCCGCATTCCTTGAGCACCTCCTCCCTAAACTACTGCTGCCACTCCCGGTGCATGCCGAGGAGGAACATGGGCTAGGTGAGGAGGTGTGTGGTGCTTTCGTGCCCGGCGAAGAAGAACGCCTTGCACTCGCCGACGATCTCGTCCATGATAATGATGCTCTCGCCGCCCTCGTCGGTGTTCGCCTCCAGCATGAATCCTGGATAACTAGACCTAGTTGTTGTGCAATTCCACATAAAACGGGCCTCCAAATGCAATTCTGGCTCAGAAGGACATCCAAATTCCAAACAACTTAAATGAATTGGGCCAAATAAAATTGAGCGATTTTGGTCCCAATTCATCAATCAAACGAGCTACGACAACATTCGGCGGTGTTCCGGATTATATTAGGCCATCCATGTTACTGATCAGGGTGAGGGATGAGGTCCAAATGTGTCCTACTATTATAGATGTCCATTCGGGCCACCCAGCCCGGTTCGGCACGGGCCCGGCATGGCCCGTTAATTTTCGTGCTGTGCCAGCCCACGAGCCTCACCAGCGGCCCAAGATCAGGAACAAGAAGAGGATCAGGAGAACAAGAAGAGGATCAGGACGATAAGGGTGTACCTGCGACGCCGGAGCCCAGAGCAGGAGAAGATGACATGACGATGAGATGCCTAGAGGATCTGTGAGAGGACGAAGGCCAACAGTTGCGACACCACAAGTCCATAACCACTCCATCCCTCCTCAACGGTGCACAGCACCGCCACCTGACGGATACCTGCAAGAAGAGGATCAGGAGAACAAGAACACGATCAGGAGGATCTAGATCTAGGAGAACAAGAAGAGGATCAGGATCATCTACAACTCACCAGCGATGCCGCAGCCTGAAGTCGGAGAGGACGACGGGAACAAGATTAGGAGAACAAGAAGAGGATCGGGAGGATCTAGATCTAGGAAGGTGAGAGGACGAGAGCGAGTAAGCAAGAGCGGCAGTGCTGATGGATCCAGCCGAAGCCGAGAGAAGCAGAGAGAGAGAGAGTGGCGGCTGGTGGCCGGTGGCAAGGCACCAAGGAGGTGGAGGCACGGAGCGGGACTGCGGGTGCAGGATGAGAGGAGGCGAGGAGCCGAGAGCGGAGGAATCGAGGCGAGGAGGCGGCACCGGCGGATCGAGCCGAAGCCGAAAGAGGCAGAGAGAGAGGGAGCAGCGGGCGGTAGCGGCGGCTGGCGGCAAGGCACCAGGGAGGCGGAGTTGCGGAGCGAGACACCGGGACTGCGGGTGCGGGATGGGAGGAGGAGGACTCGAGGCAAGGAGGCGGCGGGCGGAGAGGAGAATGGGGTAGGGTTTGCGGAGGGGGTGCGGCCGGCTGCGGGGGGGGGTGTCAGTTATATATGTCTCCCTTCCCGACCGTTGCTGGACTGGGCTGGCCGACCGTTGGTTTGACGGGCTGGCCATTCGATTTCGTGCCGGGCCGTGCCGCCCATCGGACCAAGGCACCGGCCCATGCCCGGCACGAGTCATCGGGCCAGGCCAGCCCGTGCCCGAAGAGTTACGAGTTGGGTCGGGCTTTGGATGGGCTAAAAAACCGGGCTTCATGCCGAGCTGCCAGGCTGCGGGCTGCATGTACATCTATACCTACTATGCTCCATGGAATGGTCACCAATGAATATTGTTTTGGCAACAACAAAGAGAACATGACACTGCTTTGACCATTGTTAACATTGTGAAACGTACGCTTACATCAAAGTCATAATATTTTGAAACTAATTTATTTTTTAGACAAATTTAGCCACATTGTTTTCAAAATTTTATTTGAAATGTGCAAAGTGGAAATAGTTTGACCGACCCCAGTCGCCAACTCGCCATACATCCACTCCAGTTCGCAAAAGGATGCCCCCTACGGATCCAAGAGCCTGAGCACGACGGGGAGCCCCTGCGACGGCTGCAGCGTCAGGAAGTCTGCCGGCGCGTGCACGTACTCCGGCGCCACCTCGAACGCGAACCGCCGCATGACCGCCGCCAGCGCCGCCTTCGCCTCCATCATCGCGAAGTCCTTCCCGATGCACGACCGCGGGCCCGCCGAGAAGGACAGCAGCGCGCCCGGGTGCGCCGGCGCCGCCCTGCCCGCGTCGTCCTTGAACCGGAGCGGGTTGAACTCGCCGGCGTCCCCGCCCCACGCCTCCTCGTCGCGGTGCAGCATCGCGATCGGGATCAGCAGGACCGTGCCCTCGGGGACCACCACGCCGCAGAGGTCCGCGTCCGCCGTCGCCCGCCGCTTGATCAGCGTCGCTGCGCCGTACAGCCGGAGCGTCTCGTGCAGCACCATCGTCACCTGCAAAACCACACGAGGACCCGATCGTCACAGGCTCGCCGGTGGCCACCGTGCGGGCTATAGCTTGAGGTTGGGGACTTACAAGCTTGAGCTTGTTGAGGGTGTCGCCGTGGAGGGGTTTCTCGGCGCCGCCGCACTCCCGGAGCACCTCCTCCCTGAGCCGCCGCTGCCACTCGGGGTGGGTGCCGAGGAGGAACATGGCCCAGGTGAGGAGGTGCGTGGTGCTTTCATGCCCGGCGAAGAAGAAGGTCTTGCACTCGTCGATGATCTCGTCCATGGTCATGACGCTCTGACCGCCCTCGCCGGCGTTCGCCTCGAGCATGAGGCCGAGCAGGTCGGTGCCGTAGTCGCCGGCGCCCTCCTTGGCGGCAGACAGGCGCTTGTCGATGATGGCCATAAGCGTGCCACGCACCTTCCTCTCGAGCCGCCACCGGCGCACGTTGGCCTTGGTCGGCGCCCACTGCATACCCGGGACGCGCACCCTGTTGGAGGCGAAGGCCATGAGCTGGAGCTCCCGCTGTGCCAGGAACACCTCCTTGCCCTGCCGGTAGCTACTGCCGAACGCCGTGCGCGAGATGACATCGGCGGTGAGCTCCATGAACTGCTGCCCCACCTCCACAGTCACCTCTCCGCCCACCGCCGCCGCCGCCTCCCACGACCGGATGACCTCCCCCGCGCACGCCGCCACCACGCCCGCCATCGCCTTGAGCTTGTTCATGGCGAACGCCGGGTGCACGACGCGGCGGTGGCGCACCCAGTCCTCGCCCTCTGCGAAGATCAGGCCCATGCCCAGCAGCGCCAGGATGGCCGGGCCCGGGTCCTTCTTGCCATACAGCCCCGCCTTGTCGGAGAGCACCCGCCTCGCCATGGCGTAGCTGCCGACGCACAGCGCCGGCGTCGAGCCGGACCACGACAGGAACACCTTGCCGTAGAGCGACGTCCACGCCCGCAAGTGCGGCATCACGCGGGGGACGATGTCGTGGGAGCTACGGTCCAGCGCCGCCTCGCCGCTCGCCGCCTCCAGCATCGCCGTGGCCTCCCCGGCGTTGCCCACGAAGAACCGGTACGGCGGCCCGCGGATGCCCTGCCGCGCGAAGGCCCGCGCCACGGCGTACGGCCGACACACCAGGTGCACCAGCGCCGCCCATAACCACGGGAGCAGGGCCACGGCGAGCGCAGCGGCGACCGCCATTCCCATGCCACCGCCCGTTTGGACCATCTGAATGTGAACGAAGAACTCGATGAACCATGCGAGGCCGCGCATGACGTTTTCGAGATTGTGCGCTTCAGGAATAGCGATTTCATCTTCTTTGACTCACGCTGCAAGGGGGACAACAAAGTCGTATGTTTTCGAGCTAGTACGAGACATGTCTGAAAAATATGGCTCTTGCGAAGAATATCTCAAATCTTTGGCTCGATTGTCAAATCGTAAGCGGTACGCCTACAGTTACATGCAGGAAAATGATTGGCATTTCGTACATGTAATTCCTCCATTGTTCCGTACCCCCTTGGTTTCTTGCACGTCTGTATTCAACTTCCCTACTTTGCTCTGCTCTACAATGTCGTCGTCCTTGCATTCCTCAATAATACACGATGGTGCGCGCACAGCTCAACATCATACACGATGTGATTTACACCTAGGGCAGGGCAGACAACCAAGAACAGAGAAGGGGAGCTAAAAAATTGTAGGCACATCCGATCCTTCAATCCAAACAACTCTGTTCCAACACTGCCAGGATCCATAACACAAAACAGGAAGCTCACAACTTACATGAACAGGTACACGGCAATGGCAGACAGGCAGAGGCATACACTAATCTGTATTAGTACACACAGCTTGTGCAAAGAAATTCTGCACCACGCGTCAGGCGTTCGATCTCCTCGGCGGCATCGGCGAGTCGCTCGCTCTCGAGCTGAACACTGATCTTGGGTACTGTGACGAATCGCTCATCATCTCCTGCGAATTTTGCAATAAAAACAATGGAGTCAGATTTGGTGGGTTGTCTGCTGTCGACGTGCTGGTGATTCCAGACTGATCAGGAGAGAGCGGTTACGGCGGCGTTCGACCGCGAGACGTTGCTGTAGAACGGCGAGCTGTGCATCCCGCCGCCGCCGCCGCCCCGGATGGGGCCGCAGTACTGCATGTTGTCCTCGCCGAGCGCGCGCAGCCGGTTGAGCTCCGGCAGCACGACGCCGCCGAGGTCCGGCCGGTCCTTCCGCCGGAGCTCGCAGCACCGGAGCGCCATCTCGGCGAGGCACTGCGCCTCCTCGACGGGCCAGTCCGGCACGGCCGGGTCGAGCATGTCCCGCAGCGCCCCGCGCTCCAGAGCGCGCCCGACGTGGTGACTCAGCCCCATGGGCGGCTTCGCCGTGATGATCTGCAGCAGCATCACCCCGAAGGAGTAGATGTCCGACTTGACCCCGAGCATCCCCGTCTGCTGGTACTCCGGGTCGATGTAGCAGAAGGTCCCCGCCGTCGACGTCATCCGGTACTGCGTCACCGTGTCGGCGACCGACGGCGGCACGAGCCGCGCCAGCCCGACGTCACTGATCTTGCTCACGTAGTTGCGGTCGAGGAGGATGTTGCCGGGCTTGAGGTCGCGGTGGACCAGCGGCTCCGGCTTGGTCTGGTGCAGGAATAGCAGGCCCGTCGCGATCTCGGCGCAGATGCGGAACCGGTGCTGCCAGGGGATCACCGGCCCGCCGCCGCGCCGGAAGAGGCAGTCGTCGAGGCTACCGCTCGCCATGTACTCGTACACGAGGCAGCCGTACTCCGGGCAGGCGCCGAGGAGGAGCACCATGTTTGGGTGGCGGATGCAGCTGAGAACCTCCACCTCCTGCTGGAACTGGGACCGGCCCTGGGCGGCGTCGGGGCGGAGCACCTTGATGGCGACCTGGGTGTGGTCGAGGAAGCCCTTGTAGACGGGGCCGTACCCGCCCTCGCCGACCTTGCGGGCGTCGTTGAAGCGGTCGGTGCCCTGCTCGATCTCCTCGATGCTGTAGCGCCTGTACCGGACCTCGTGGGACATGCCGCCGCCGCCGCCGCGGGACTTGCGGTCCTCGGCCTCCTTGAGGAGCTTCTTCTCCGCGGTGATCCGCTTCTGGACCTCCATCTCCGCGATCCGCTGGGAGGCCTCGGCGGCCTCCATCGCCGCCTTGGCCCGCGCCTTCTCCCGCTCGATCATCGCCATCGCCGAGTCCTCCGTGATCCGCGAGTCCTGCGTCTTCTGCTCCTCCTCCATCTTCCACCGCTGCAGCTCCATCGCCTTCTGCTTCGCGGTCAGCGCCTCCTTGCACGCCGTGCTGTACATGTCCATCGTCTGCTTCAGCTCCAGCCGAAGCCGCTTCATCTCCGCCTCCACGTCGTCCTGCTAAAAAAAGTTCATCGATTCTCACTCTCAATACATAATTATATATATAAGTATATAGTAAGTGAAGCCACCATGCCGAGGGAGCAGAAGGAGGAGCTGCTGGTCTGCGAGAAGGTGGTGTGGTCCATGCCGCCGAAGGAGTCGCCGCCCCACTTGCTGGGCGTGCGTGACATCTCGAAGCTGTGGTCGTAGCTGTCGGCGGAGCTGTTGGACATCCGCGGCGGGATGACCGGGTGGTGGTCGATGCTCCGGCGGCCGGCGCTGCTGACGAAGGAGATGTCCGCCGAGTCCGGCATGGACATGTGGCTGAGGTCGGCGTAGGACTTGCGCGTGTTCCCGGTGCCCCCGCGCGCGAACGGCGACCGGAAGTTGTCCACCCGCGGCGTCTCCAAGTGGTCGGAGCCCCTCGACGACGACGACCACCGGTGCGACGACGGCGGCTCGGGCCTGGGCGCCGCCTGGCTCTGCTGCGCCGCCGCCTGCGCCTGCAGGATCTGCGATCGGAGCGGCGACACCCGCGGCGCCGCGCGGATGGCGTTCCGCTGCGAGGAGACCTTGCCCTTGTTCACGACGTACACCGTGCAGAAGTCCGGTGCGCCCTTGGAGATGGTCGTCGGGATGTCCGCCTTGAACCGCACGAAGCCGCCCCTCGCCGTCGCGCCCAGGACCAGCTTCTCCACCGCCGCGTGCGCCGTGAACTCGATGATCGCCTTGGCCACGTCGTGCTCGTCCAGCACCACGTCCTTGCAATGGATCTGCACACACAGATGCCACAGCTGACAGCTCACATCAATTTATGTGCGGGTCATCAATTCACAACGGCATGGATCGATCACGTACGTCCTTGCGGGTGCAGAAGCATCGGAAGGGGATGAAGAGGTCCTTCATGTGCGGGTCCGTCGGCTGCTTGAAGCCGGCGGCGTCCTCGAGGCCGCCGGAGGTGCCCTTGGTGTTGACGTGGACGAGGACGAGGGTCTGGCCCTTGTGGACCAGCGAGTCCATGGCCCACTTGAGCGCGTTCTGGCTGTTCTTGTCCTTGTCGATGCACACGGCCACCAGCGGGTAGCCAAGGTCCGTCGCCGCCGCGTCCTTCCCCTCATGGTACGACCGCCCCATCTATATATATAAATATGTATCTGTCGCCGGCGACGACGCACACGTAGTCCTCCGCCGGGATGGCCGCCCTCCGGCCGGATTAATCGTTTGGCTCACGAGCCGCAACACGACGGCGAGGGACTTAGTGTTGCGCCATGGCCTGATCGATCAAAGGGGGGAGGACGGGGGACGCCGAGGGGCGGGGAGGGGGCGTCGTCGTCGTCTTCGGCTCCTGCTAAAAGATTGACCTGTGTTATTAAGCACGCCATTTCAGGAATGTGGTGGCTGTTTGCCGGCCCAAAATAGAGTCTTCGTCGGGGCTTCAACCTCGTTCAACGGCCGGCCACTGGACAACGGCTATTGCTCGTGTCTTTCATGCTGAATGGGAAAGTGCTATCATAAAATTTCCTCGATTAACCCTCTAGTCATTTGTTGATAGATTTTTATCCTCAAAATCTGTCACATTTTGAGCGAATAAGAAATTGCCACGTTATGGTGCCAGTTGTTACTTCTAGCAACCAAAATGTGTACAAAATAGATAGCTGATTTGTTTGTTTCAGCGGGTCAAAGAAAATAAAACCAAAACCCGCTAACATTTGTGACTGACAGAAAGCAGAGAAATGTTAGATGGTTTCCCTACAGCAGCTAAGCAGGGTCTTGCAGTATTTCCTACAGTAGCTAGGCTTATGCCTTGTTTGGTAGGAATTCCAGATTACTATGTTAAATCCCAGCCAAATGATACAACTTGCAAGTGTTTTGAATAAAAAACAGGAGAAATGTTTCCTTTCTTAATAGGAGAATCATAAAAAAAAATTGTTTCTCATGAAAATCTCCTCCCTCCTTACACGAACACCCGTTAAGAATCCGAAACAGTCATTCTAGCCAAACGATTCCGCAAAGTTCTCCTAATCAAAGAGAGCTGTTTTCAAGGAGAAAACAGAATCAGCACAGCGGACTGACCCTCAAAATGTCAACGATTCTAAAATTTGGTGATTGATACTTTACACACACATATCAAATGTTGTCGATGATTTCTAGGCGGGAAATATATATTTAAATTTTGGCCAGAAACACAAACGAGCTGTCCCAGGAAATGGATTTCCATGGATGGTTGACTTAAGCTGATCCGCCTGGAAATGGATTATCAGGACCACGCAAGCAAGGGGCTCTAAAAATGCCTCATTTGCACACATAATTACCTTGTGCCAGTTCCAACAACCGGCCCTAGAAACCCATTTTAGCCGGTCCTAGAAATGCTTAATGTTGTAAACTAGCAGTTATAGAAATCCCCTTAAAAAATAAAAAAAATGACATCACATAGATCAAAAATATGACGGGGGCATCCATTTACGAAGTGATCGATGCAGGCATAAGGCATAAACGGAAGTCATGTACATCGAACGGAAGGTCCGAGCTTAGACGTTACACGGTCCATTATCAACCCTCTCCTCTTCTTCTTCCTACAACTTTCCCTTCGCACCGTCTTCCGCAGCAGTCCCGCCGCTGAATCAGCAGCCACCACCCCCCCATGCGAACTGGAAGGTAGGTGATGCTCCTGCCGTTTCCCTCCACCACCAAGCTTCGATCACCCCGTCCGAACCTCGCCTGTTGCTAATCGACATAGCTCGCCGACCTCACTCATTCGGTTGTCCCCCACTACCATCTCGCTCGTCTCCATTGCTAGGCCAACTAGCCACCCCGAGCCTCCTTCTAACCTGTCGAACACCGGAGAGGCCCCCACCCCCAATCCCGAACCCAAAGAACCCGTGACGGCGGCCACCATGCGATGTGCGCTCAAGCCGTCGGGAGCTCTATTGTGCGGAGGAGGAGCTCCAATGGACGGTCTTGGATGCTTGCACGAATCTCCAACATTGGAAGTTGGAGGCTCTTCCACCTTCCACAAGATGGACAGAATTCGCGGCCATCAACTGCTAATTGTATAGCCTGATTGCGTGATTCCCCCTCATCGCATAGAGCATCCTGTACATTTGCCAAGTGCCCAGCTCGTGCCAAGACGCCCTCCCACTCCCGTGCCATGCTGCCAGTCTGCCAGACATGGCTGGGTCCATCAACGCACTCAAGTTGCCAAGGAGTGTCGCGCAGAAGCGCTCTGGTAGTCTCTGTGGCTGAAATGGACGCGAGCACGCGACGTGCCGGGCCTCCCCACCGCACAGATCCGCCACCCGATCGCACGTGCCCGCGCCGCACCTAACCGCCGGCTCACCAGGCTACCTCAACTTCCAGCGCCCGTTTCACGGCGACCGGAAGGTGCGCCGCGCGTAACCACTTCCACCGACTTTAAAAACACGCCGCGCCGCTCCCGCAACAGAAGCCGCACATCAGGCACCCGCCGTCCCCGAGTCCATATGGCACCCGCCGCGTCCTCGCCGGCGCCGCACGTGGCCGTGGTGGCGTTCCCGTTCAGCTCCCACGCGGCGGTGCTGCTCGCCTTCGCGCGGGCGCTGGCCGCCGCCGCGGCGCCCGCGGGGGCCACGATCTCGTTCCTCTCCACCGCGTCCTCCATCGCGCAGCTCCGCAGGGCCGCCGGCGGCGCTGGCGGGATGCCGGGGAACCTGCGCTTCGTGGAGGTCCCGGACGGGGCGCCGCCTCCCGCGGCGGAGAGGGCTGCAGTCCCGGTGCCGCGGCAGATGGAGCTGTTCATGGCCGCCGCGGAGGCCGGAGGGGTGGAGGCCGGGCTGGAGGCGGCCCGCGCCGCGGCGGGCGGGGTCAGGGTGAGCTGCGTGGTGGGCGACGCGTTCGTGTGGCCCGCGGCGGAGGCGGCCGCCGCGGCGGGCGCGCCGTGGGTGCCCGTGTGGACAGCCGCGTCGTGCGCGCTCCTGGCGCACCTCCGCACCGACGCGCTCCGGGCCGACGTCGGCGACCAGGGTGCGCTCGCCGGACTCTCTCCTATCCTCTTCTCTTCTCTTCTCTTCTCTTCTCCCGTCGTCATCGTGTTTCAAATTTCAAAAAGGTTTCGTCTTGATGAATGGCTTTTGAGTTTGCGTTTGCGTCGTCGCAGCCGTGAGCAGGGCGGATGAGCTGCTGGTGTCGCACCCGGGCCTCGCCAGCTACCGCGTCCGCGACCTCCCTGACGGCGTGGTCTCCGGCGACTTCAACTACGTCATCAGCCGCCTCGTCCACCGCATGGGCCAGGTCCTCCCGCGCGCCGCCGCCGCCGCCGTCGCGCTCAACACCTTCCCGGGCCTGGACCCACCCGACGTCACCGCTGCCCTCGCCGAGCTGCTCCCCAACTGCCTCCCGCTCGGCCCCTACCACCTCCTCCTCCCCAAGGACACCACCGCCGCCGCCGCCGCCGCGCCTGCAGCCGACGACCCACACGGCTGCCTCGCCTGGCTCGACCGCCACCCGGCGCGCTCGGTGGTGTACGTGAGCTTCGGCACGGTGGCGTCCCCGCGCCCCGACGAGCTCCGTGAGCTGGCGGCGGGGCTGGAGTCCTCCGGCGCGCCGTTCCTGTGGTCCCTCCGCGAGGACTCGTGGCCGCTCCTCCCGCCAGGTTTCCTCGACCGCGCCTCCGCCGCCGGGTCCGGGGGGCTCGTGGTGCCCTGGGCGCCGCAGGTGGCCGTGCTGCGCCACGCCGCCGTGGGCGCGTTCGTGACGCACGCCGGGTGGGGATCGGTGATGGAGGGCGTGGCGAGCGGCGTGCCCATGGCGTGCCGCCCCTTCTTCGGGGACCAGCGGATGAACGCGCGGTCCGTGGCGCACGTGTGGGGGTTCGGCGCGGCCTTCGAGGGCGCCACGATGACGCGCGCCGGGGTGGCCACCGCCGTGGGAGAGATGCTCCGCGGGGAGGAAGGGGTGAGGATGAGGGCCAGGGCGCGGGATCTGCAGGCCGCCGTGGCCGCCGCGTTCGCGCCCGGCGGCGCGTGCAGGAGGAACTTCGACAAGTTCGTGGAGATCGTCTGCCGCGCTTAAAAGTCATCTGAAGAATGTTGAGATGAATGCTGCTTCAGTTCTTTGTGGATGTACACCTGGATCATTTCGTCGTCATTTCACGGCCATTCCTAATTTCCTATCACCATGGCTCGTTCCGTTTCTGGTCGTCAGCTAGGAGTCGATGTCACACGTTGTGTGCCCGGTGAAGTCCGGTCATGGCGACGAGCTTCCTGGGGGCATGCAAATCGAGCTCTCAGTTTTCTTTCGTTTTTGGACGTGCTAACAGTCGATCGCCCATCAGACGATTGGAAGTGCTACATTCCCCTACAAGTAGAGATTTTCTTGTGGATGGCTTTTCGTGACAAATTACAATCACCCGTGCATTTCCTCAAAAAACAATCACCCGTGCTGCCGTGCAAGTTTTGAAGAAAAGGAAATGGAAGGGTCAAGTACAATACAAGCTTTGTAGTCAGTCCTTAATCTACCGATCATATCCTCTTTCCTTTGTCCCATTGCAGTCTTTGTGTGGGTTTTTGTGAAAGAATTTCTTGACCTGCCCAATAACCCTCGAGGATTATTACCACTTACCTGCGGGTGTTGGGTAGAAATTGGAAATATAAACGTTTTTATTCGGGATAATTCCATACATGCCATTACGATTTTCAAAAATTTGAAAAATGCCATTGTCAGTGACTGAGGTGGCTCCCACCTGTCAGTGACACAACCGATGGCAAATTTCCAATTCTTGAAAATTGTAATGGCATGAATCCAACTAGCCTTTTTTTATTTTGGGTTGTGCAGGACTAAGGTTATATTCATTTCCCTCCCAGATTATATAATATGCATTATGATCTATGGGTAGTAGGGTAAAACACCATGATTGGATCATAAATAATGTGATCTTTTATGGTAGTACCAATGACCATAATTCAGTTTATATAATCTAGAGGGATTATAATCTAATCATACATGTCTAATAATGTGAAATAATTCGAAAGTGGTGCCGTTCAAGGCTTCAAGCTGGTGACTTGATTCGGCGATGGAAGGTGCTGTACCCAGCAGAGAAGGCGGCTTTCAAAATGGACGTGATGATCGGGAAGTTGGATGACGGTCTCAAAAGGTGGCGTGTCAGATGATACTGGAGTAGTTAGCTGCTGAGCTTGCTGGTTTTGTGTCTGTTGGTAAACTCTGTTTTTGGCTACTGGCCAGGCTATATAGAAGAGTCTTACGGTCCTGTCGAGGCCCCTGTTGTGCTGAGTGTGCGGTCAGGGGAGGGCACAGGACAGGATCCACGGCTCCACGCGAGTGTGGTTGCCGCTGCATGGATCCATTATTAGATCTAATTGTTATTCTATGAATTTTGCTTAATACAACTATAAGAATACTATCCTAAATCCTTTTTTCAGTAAAGCCAGATTCCTCAGCACCAATAGATTCTAAACACACTGAATGAACGCCTTTCAGCAACCAGAAACATTCAGGCACGAAAACATCACATCCATACTGCAGCGGATACATGGCGCACGAACACGGCAAGCAGATGAGGGAAAATAAGGCTGTTAACAGAATCAAATAACCAACTGATGGACAAATAAGCTCTGGTGCTAGCATAACATTAAGACAATGGTCCATCTGTTCGATAACAAATTTTTGGCAAAACTTCCACAGGTTCTCAGTACATGAACAATCTAAGGTGCCAACACGTCACGGGTTCACCAAAACATGGCATTTTCAGCTCAAGGGAAGAAATAAGCATGACCATTCCTACTCCAACAGAACCTGCATTTCACAAAACAAGAACAGAAAGCATTATTAGCGAAGGGATACACCATGTAGCTGAAATATTTCACATCATGATACACCATGCAATTCAGACACTCATTAAAGAAAATAGAATATAGCACATTGGTAACCCTACAAGTTTACAACTAGTCTACAGTTTAAAAAAAACATATAACATCATCTAAACATCAGTACTACGACCAGAAATATTATTTGCACTACTATAAATAAAACAAAGAAAACTAATAAGCCTAAATTGTTTGAAACAGGCACCACCATATCCTATACGGGGAGATAAAACAATAGAACTGATGCTAAACAACATGGACGAGCGCAAATGCAAAGAAAATCACATAACCAAATGGCAAAAATAAACACTTCGTGAAAGAAAACAACTGGAAAAACAATGTTCAGAATGCAAGTGTAATAATAACTATGAAATCAGCCACTGATATTGTGCATTTACATGGTAGCAGTAAGACATCTAAAGAACAGCAAAAACCTAACCATCCTAAATCAGCAAACAGTTTTAAATGTTCAAACAATACTCAGCAATGCTTCATCAGCAAAGAAACTAACTCAAAATCGAAGTCATGATCAAAATCAAAATGAGCATAATAGACAACGTTTGTTGCTACATAAAAACTAAATAGGAGTGTGCCTCCTAAACAACAAAAATTGAAGAATCAAAACCTACCACGCGTTTAACCTACTGTCCTAGGTCAAGGATCTAAGAGCAAAATGGTAAACGCAATCTAAACACAAATAGAACATTCTCCCATCACTAGACCACAGGCAAGAAATTCACTATCAACCACCATCAAAACAAATACAAGATGATCAGCAATCGATCGATACTAACCTCAGATGCTGCTCGGGTACATGAACACTCTGACCTTGCGCCCCTGCACCCAACACATAGCAACCAGCATCAGCACAGAGCATCAATTGGGAGGCAACACATAACACAACGTATAGTGGGAGCAGCAGGAGCGAGCGGGTCACTGACCATGGACTCCGGGGGGAGGTTGGACTTGAACTTGGCGCGGACGACGCCGGAGTTGCCGTGCGGGCGGGTGACCTTGCCCCAGATGCACCTGTAGCGGGTCTCGCTGCTCTTGGTCTTGGCCTTGTAGATGTACGCCATGCGCTTCCCGGCGTACCACGCGACGTCCTCCTTGGTGTTCACCCCCTCGATCTGTACCAGAGACGTGGTCTCGTACTGGTTCGACTTGGACCTGCACGACGACGACGACCACCACCACAGTTAGCTGAAATCGCGCCAAGAAATGGCCAGATCCGGGCACCGGAGACGGGGAAGACGCGGAGCTCACCTCTTGTATCCGAGGATGGTGCCCCGGACGTAGAGCCTCACGCGCTGCCCCGTGCGTCCCTTCACCATTGTGGCCGCCTGCTTCCTTCCGCTTCCGCCGCCGGAGAAGAGAGCTCGCGCAGGTTGGGGGTAGACGCTGGGACGGCGCGCGCCGGAGGCGGCTTATATGTAGCAGAGGACGGAGAGACCAACGGCCAGGATCAACTTGCAGACACAAATGGACGGTGAGGATGTCTCAAAGGGCGAGTCGGGGGAAGCTAGGGTTTAAGGTCGCGAGGCTAAACGGGCCGGTTCGTTAATGGGCTTCCTTTTCTCGTCTTCCCATCTGGGCCAATCTGGGCCGGTTCGGCAATATATGATGGGCCCAATTGCAAATCGGATGTCTTATCCCGTGTTGTGTCACTGACAATGGTCCCAGGCACCGATTTGTCGTGTCAGAATCCCAATCAGAAGGAGTGTGAAAAAAAAAATAAGGAAACACCCGAAGCGGGCGCCCTCTCCTCCCTCCGACTTCTGCACGCGCGCACCCACAGCCTCCCTCCGGCGCGGCCGAGCTCGACGCCGGTGTGGCCTCCCTCCGGCGCCGCTCCTGAGTCCGCAGACGCCGCGGCCGCAGCGTACTCCTCCGGTATTCTAGTGGTGTGGAGTTGAGACCCATCCGGGCGTGGATCGTGTTCTTCTTCCGTGGGTAAGTAACCCTAGCTCTCTTGGGGGTGGATGTCTCTTGTTCCCTATCAAGTACGAAAAATTCGGTCTCCATTCTGTTGGTTGCCGAATTGTGTGCCGCGTCGTTCCCTAGGAGGCCAACCCATCGATCCTTGGTTCGATTACGTTCGTATTCCTGCTCTTTAGCGTGCAAGGTCGATCAATGTCAGTTGATGCCACGCCTTTTGGCTCCCAGTTGAGGTGCTTGTTCAGTTTTTTCTCCGGGGGAAAAATGGGCCTTCACCCTGAGTCCACCCCTGGCCGCAATCTGCTCATCTAACTGGAGTCTGCACCCCGCCGGCCTTTGTCCGAGCGATATTGCCACTCATCCCCTGTCTGCCCCCTGTTTTTTCTGGTGGCTTTTAGCTGTTAGTATTTGGAGAAAAGGTTGTTGGAATGTTATTGTGCTACAGCATTTTATTGTGTTAGAGAGTTGCGGCATTTGGAAGGGCACGAAGATTACCAGTTGTGGATTCAGTTGGCACGTTGTTAGGTTCTCATTTGAGTTTAGCATATATTAAGTTGGTCATGTCAGAATATAACTATTACCTAAAAAGGGATAGGCTGGAATGCTTGTCTTAATTTGTCCTCCGTTTCACAAACTGCGTTACCTGGATTGTGCATTAAAGCGTGTTAAAACGAACTCCGTTTGTGTTGCTGGTAGCAGCTTTTAAAGTGTTCGATACAGCTGTGTAACCAACGAGCCCGCTGCATCAGCCATAGGATGTAGTATGTAGTGCCATTCGTACAAATAAGGGGCGTACCTAGGCTCCCACACAAGTTGAGGTCTGGGGAAGGGAATTTCTAGTTAGACCCTCGCTTATTTTGCAAGGAGGCTGATTCGAACCCCGGACCCCCAGGATACAAGTGGGAGAAACTCTACCACTGCACGAGGCCCACCCTTTGCTTTCATTTGTACAAATGTATTTTAAATAAATTTTAATATGAAGCAGTCACTTCCTTTCTGCATAATCTTACCGTCTTGCATTTAAATTTATTTTTCATAATTTTGCACAATACATTCTCCAATATTGAAGCTTTATGTCATCATCTTCATCCTTAAATAGTATTGGTGATATTTCTCTTTATGGTTTTATATTGTCATATCTATGATGTAATCTCTTTACAATTTATATTTGGATGTTTGGCTTAGACCTATTTGAAAACTTAATATTTTTCCAAATATAGATGAGTGCGTTATGCCTGCTATTCGGCTATAAAGGGGCCATTTAAACACCTCACAATTATGTTGTTGCTATGTGCCAATAAAACATTGGTTATGTGGGTGCTTAGTGTAACCCAAATTTTGAGCAATACCATCTTACATGGGTGCCTGTTCATATCTTTGTATTATGCTATAGTTTTACCATTGTATGCTCTTGTCCCCTTTTTTCTTACAAAGTGCAACACATAGATCACTAACACAACTATTTAGACATTGTGGATGGCAGGTTGTAGGAAATCCTACTGTAGCAAATCAAATATGGAAGTTGACGATGACGTGGAGGAGGATGATGTGGATTTTAACCCTTTTCTTAGGGAAGGATCTCCGTCTGAGACCTCATCAAGCCTTACTTCAGAAGCAGAATGCGAGGAACATAGTTCTGACAAGCGGCCAAGTAGCGGGATGTATCTGCAGAATAGCATAGTTAATGAAAACACAAGTGACTGTGCACTTCCTCAAACTAGATTGTCATCTAAAGATGTTGTCAAAGAAATATTTCCAGAAAAAACATCAACCCAGGTTAATATTGAGAATGATGAAGGTCGCTTGAATGAATTGGAAAAGGAGGTTTTACCAGGCGAAGCCACTTGCTCTCCAACAGTGCAAAACTCTCATCACCCTCTGGAAGCTAGTGAGGAAGATGCAATTTGCAGACGGACGAGAGCAAGATACTCACTAGCAAACTATTCACTTGAGGAATTAGAGACCTTTCTCCAGGAGTCAGATGATGATGGTGATCTGCAGAATGTCGATGAGGAAGAGGAATACCGCAAGTTTCTTGCATCTGTCCTGTCTGGTGTTGGCGATGACACACAGACGTGCCAGGGGGACGAAAACCAGGATGAAGATGATAATGATGCAGACTTTGAGCTTGAGATTGAGGAGGCCTTAGAAAGTGATGGTGATGAAAATACTGAGAACTATGATGACACAAATGGTAAAAAGGGGAAAGATGGTCGTAGGCCTCAGACTAGGCAGAGGCGGCCATTCACCGAGTTGCCTGGGGCAGGTAGCTATCGTCACGAATCCAATAAAACTCATTTAAGACCAATTCTGCCATATGTTCCAACTGCAGTGGTGACTCCTGCACATGCTTTTGGATGGCAATATCCTACCCAGAATGCCCTTTTCCCTTCATCATTGGCACTGGTAACTTGTGCACCTTTAGTTTGTGGATTTACTGATCAGCAACTTGGCCAACTGCATGTATTGATATATGAGCATGCTCAGCTCCTGATCCAAACCTTTTCCCTATGTGTTCTTGATCCATCTAAACAAGATGTGGCTAATAATATAAAAAAGATGATAGTTGAGTTGGTTGGCTCTCGTGATCAAGCATTGGCTAGGAGTGCTCCTCATCGGCATATCTTTTTTGAATCGCAGCATCTCTCATCTAGTCTTGTTTCTTCTGAGAGTTCACAATGCCAATGGATGCCATTAATCAAGAGTCCTGTTATATCTATCCTTGATGTCGCACCACTTCAGTTCGCCCACGGTTATTTAAGTGATGTGGCAACAGGTAAGTTCAAGATCGCTACATGGCTCCTTTTTTTACCTTCTGTTTATTTTGTTTGCCACCACTTTAACTTTGCTTTCATATTGAATGTACAGCTGTCGTGAAGCATAGAAAAAGTCATGTGGATGGCACTGCTGACAAAAATCGCAGGAAAGAGCCTCTATTTCCTTCACCAGTGATTAACAATTGCAAAGAAGCAAGCAACATTTCTCAAGATACATCTGTTTCATCTGGGCAGTTACAGCAGAAGAAATCATTAGCTGCTACCCTGCTTGAGAATACTAAAAAGGACACAGTTGCTCTTGTTCCAGCTGACATTGCAAGATTAGCACAGAGATTCTTTTCACTTTTCAATTTTGCATTGTTTCCTCATAAGCCACCTCCTGCAGCTATGGCCAATAGAGTGCTTTTCACTGATGCAGAGGACAGGTGCGCTTTACATCTTCTCCAACATTTCTTTTGAAAGGCGTCCATCATGCTCTTAATTTTATCATAGCCGTGGATTTGAATACTTCCATGCCACCTTGACTTCAGAACATAGTAAATCAAGATTGCTGAATGCAGAGCTTTTGTAGTTTGTTGAGTTGCACACCTTTTTTTTATTCTGTATTAGTGGCATCGGTTTATGCAATTTGTGTCGTAAACTCTTAACTTCCCCAGCTGCTCTACCATTGCTATTCCTTTGATCTTTATGTTCAACTTTCCTTTTGTATGGTTAATGGTATTAAGGTTGCTGCATTGTTATTACCACCTGCATAAAAGTCATGTATTACCCTTCTCAATTATGTACTTGATATGATGCCTATCACTTTTGTTTCATGGTTATTTCAATAGTATGTTATCTGCCTGCAGATTATTAGCTCTAGGAATTCAGGAATATAATAATGACTGGGGAGCAATACAAAAGCGCTTTCTTCCTTGTAAATCAAATCATCAGGTATTTTTCTGTTACTCATTTTGCACTTGCAAAATTTTGCTGCAAGATTCAAAAGATTTTTATTTCCTTTTATGATTTGTCAGGCATAATCAATAGTTGGTATGCTTTAATTTTTTTTATGATTTGTTTGGTGAATATTGTGGTTGCATTACTCAATCTAGTGAAAATTTATGAGGATAATGAAGAGCATGAAATGCTTTTAAGGAATCTGTATTACGAAAAGTGTTGTTTTGACTTAATTGACGTGGCAACATTTTTCACCTTGCTGGCATTACTCGTGGCCTAAACTTTCATGTATGTTCTCAGTACTGCCAAAGCAGGTCTTTTTCTTTCAATAAAGATTCTGAAATACATTTTATTGTCACAAAGGTCTGGTTGCCAATTTAATTTGCTAACTTTGATTGTACAAACAAGTAATGCCTGTTGTTTAGTTTATTGTCTTAAGTTGGTAGTTGCTCATAATCTTTGAGAATTCCTTGTTGTGGACTTGTGTTTTATGCTTGCTGAGTGAAATAACTTCTTTGGTGCAGATATTTGTGAGACAAAAGAATCGTAGCTCCTCCAAAGCCCCTGATAATCCAGTTAAGGTAAGTATGTTGACCTTTTCCATTAACTGATTGGTTCAAACAGTGTGTTCAAGGTATTTATCGAATTGCATAGTATAGTGTAATAGTTGATGCAAACAAAATAGTAGTATGTTATTCTTGTTCTGTATCATGTAGTATATTGAAGTTCTGGTTCGTAACTGGTCTGTAAACAATAAAGTGAGTCTTTTATGGAACCCTGTGTTGTGTAGGTAGTGAAGTTCCTGCAGCAGCACTTAACCTGTTGATAATTTTGATATATTCTCGTTCTGATTTCTATACCATTTTGCTTATGTGCCAACAAAACAGTAGTATGTTATTTAAATTTCTTGACATGATTACGGAAACACAAACTTTGATATTATGGACCATACATTTTATTTAATATCATATTCAGTAGAAAATTGAAACATGATTTTTAACCAGTTCTATCAGGGATGCATGTTACTCTGCTTGTTCTTGTTCATGGCGCTATAGGATTCAAGCTACTAAATTTTTCAAATATGTATATATGTTGTAAAAGAGTTTGTCTACGTGTTCCTTCGTTAGTGTTTCTTTATACTCAGCCATCAGGAGGGGAGATTTTGAGCTCATTGAAGTAATCTCTGAATAGAAGCCATCAGCATAAACCAACTTGCCTTCCAAACTAACTATATTCTTATCTGAATTAATTCAGGAGGTGCGCCGTATGAAGACATCTCCATTGACAGTTGAGGAGAAGGAATGTATCCGGGAGGTGATAATTTGTGACTACAGGCTATCTTCTGTTTTTCATCTTTTTTTCTATCGCTTATTTTCTTCTTTACCTGTTGTTGATTTCAGGGACTGAGGATCTTCAAAAATGATTGGACATCAGTTTGGAAGTTTGTAGTGCCACATAGGGATCCTTCACTTCTCCAACGTCAATGGAGAGTTGCAAGTGGAGTTCAGAAATCTTACACTAAAAGTGATGCTGAAAAAGAAAGAAGGCGAACATATGAAGCAAAGAGGAGAAAGCTGAGAGCATCAATGCCTGATTCACGAGTAGTCCGTGGGCAAGAGGTTAGTATTTTTTAACTCGAAAGATATTCAAATAATATCTTAAAATCCATCTACGATTATGTCGTTGAGCATACTTTGTAATGCTTTCATTACAGGCTGATTACAATGCTTCTGAGGATGTTGAAAATGATGATGATTCATATGTCAATGAAGCATTTTTGGAAGACACAGATAGTAGAAGCATTAACATGATGCCTTGTCAGCTGCCTTTACCAAGAAATGCTGGAAAAAACATGATGATGCAGTCAGGCACAGGCCTCGATGAAGAATGTGGCACTACATGTGGTTACATTGAACCACAGAAAGGAAGTGGTACACGCCTTGATGTAACCACCTCATATATACCTTTAATGTTCTGCCCCTCTGATGGCCCTTCATATGTGAGAGCACCTTCCACTACAGCTCCAGTGGTATCATGTGGCTCTCTGGATCAACTTCAAGCTTCCCAAGTGAGTAAAGAGAAAGGTAGTTGTGTGGTCAAGTTGGCTCCAGACTTGCCACCTGTGAACCTTCCTCCTTCTGTCCGTGTCCTATCTCAGGTGGCATTTCATCCAAATGCAACCCACTTTCATGGCACCTCAGATAATGCAGCTCCTGTGCCACCTCTAACCTATACCGAAAGTGCTTACAGACAGCTAAATCTGTTTCCTGATCACAGAGCTAATTCTAGATTGCAGCAGAATGGGATCTCTAATGAAAATACTACAGAAGATGGTGCTGAGCAAGATTTGCAGATGCATCCTTTGCTGTTTCAGTATCCTCAAGATGTGGTTTCATCATACAGTCATCCAGTCCAAAATCTTATTAATCAGTCAAGAAAATATGATCTTTTCCCCTTTGAGAAAGTTCAAGTTGAGAGAAGTAACAACCAGATTTCAGGTTCCACTGAAAACGGTACTGCAAATGCTAACACTATTGACTTCCATCCTCTCTTGCAAAGAACTGAAGTTGAGGTGCATGATGAAGTACCAGAAGGTGACTACCATCAATCTGTTAATCAGTCTGAGTATAATATGAGGCAAGCACCAGTAGATGACCAGTCAACACCTGGGCAAGCATCCACAAGCCCTTCTGAGAGGGAGACCAGTATTGACTTGAACATTCATTTATGTTCTCCAACGGAGATAAAAGATTCGAATGACTTAAGAGGTACTTTTAGCAAATCAAATGTTCAAGATGAAGTTTCTAGGAAGGACAAAGCTGGTATTCCAGAGCTAGAGGTTCTAAATTCCTGTTCTCATCATTGCATTGAAGAGCCTAATGAAGAATCAATGCAAGGGATTGTGATGGAACAAGAAGAATTAAGTGATTCTGAGGAAGACAGCCAGCATGTTGAGTTTGAATGTGAGGAAATGGATGATTCTGAAGAGGAGCAAGTTCAGGGTACAGAAGCCTCTCCAATTCAGAAAAAGGTGATGATTACAGATACATCTGTTAGCATTATAGTTCATGATCCTAGTGTGCCATTGTATTATGGATTTTTCTTAAAAAAATTGTCATCCCATTGTTAACGATGTTCTTTTTTTTTGTTATTGCTTTGTTCTGCTTTAACATGCCAGGAATTTAAACTTACATGATTGGTTTTGCATTCTTGGAGTAATCTACTTAAAAAGGCATATTTCTTGAATGTTATATGATAGATGATTGTTGCAGAAGTCACAATTCTTTTCCTGGTTGTAGTTAATTTGTTTGAAATTTTCTTCTCTGCTTGTCACTTTTTTTTATTTCAATTTTCTGTTTTTCTTCTGATTTGCTGATGCGTTTAGATATTTCCTTGTTCAGGGCATCTCAGCATCAGTTATTTGTGGGGAATTCCATGTTAACAATGACCAGAGTCAAATCCAACAAGGATCTGTTCAAATGGATAAACAAGGTACAAGTTCAATGCAGAAATTGCAAGTTTCTTCTCGGTCAGCGAGGGCTATGTTGAAGCCAGAAACTGCAAAGCGCACAGGATTTAGGGTGAACCAACGTTCGTCCTCTTCTCGCACAACTGAAACTAGCCGGAGCAAAACCAGAAGTTCTAAACAGCCGCAGGGGCAGTCAAGTGCTGAACGCAAGCCCAATGATTCAAGAAGAACTAGAAAAACTCCAGCCCCAAGATGAAGGTCCATCTAGGATCTAGCATTCTATTCCGGTGCTGCATTTGCCAAAGTTCAAAGCTGGAATGGCTCAATTCAATCTGTTACTCACATGGTGAGTTGATTATGACCAACAACTATCGGCGCATGCTGGAGAAAGGAACCTATTAAACCTCTGCGGTCCCTTAGGTCAAACTGTCGTGTGAATAGAGCAGCGAGAGGAAGGGGCCAGATCTATCGATTTCTGCAGTCGGATACCAAGACCGAAGTGGTGATCTTGGCCCACCATTTGGAAGTGAGCCTATGTTTGCAAATCAGGTGGTTGAGAAAGCATCCCCATGGAATAAGGTAAACAACCATGATGGGCACAATGGGATGAGAGCTGAATTCCTCAGATGGACTCGAGAGTTCTGTACCTTGACTTCCTAAAGGTTAATTGTAACGTTAGCCAATAATGTTGCCTTGTAATTTCAACCATACAGGTTGGTTGTTGTATGTGCGTTCATTCTGTGTAACTGTGAATAGAGGAATGTATCCAGGCCTGCTACCTGGAAATTTTTTGTATTGGTCGTTGACAAATAGAGGCAGGCAGTGGACTGAAACAACTTGACATTGCTCGTTGGAGTTAAGCTGCACATGGATTAATCGATCCTACA
The DNA here is from genome assembly GCF_000263155.2 of Setaria italica. Taxonomy (NCBI): domain Eukaryota; kingdom Viridiplantae; phylum Streptophyta; class Magnoliopsida; order Poales; family Poaceae; genus Setaria; species Setaria italica. The sequence goes on along the minus strand of NC_028453.1, from coordinate 3,147,148 downwards.
TCCTAGTACGCAAACAAGTTTTGTATCTAACATCAAAGATGACTGTATCTCTATGTGCGTTATCTGCGATTCTCTTTTCAAGTGGCGGTGAATAGAAATGTATATCTTGTGAGCCAGCGTTTGCTTGTAGACTGAACTGATGTTCAATCCATGTGCCACTAGCAGTAGCTGAATAATGTTGTTTCTCGTGCCATTCAAATGGCTTTTTGGGTAAGTTTATTCCATGATAGATAAACGATCCAAGCTTATTGGAAGTGATGTGTTAATTCTTTGTGCTCCATCGACATTTTGGCACAGATCAATATGCCTGCCCATTCAAGAAACACATAATTTCCAGGCACTGCAAACCTCAGACAAACTTAGAGCTTGCTACACGGAGAGACCATGCTCACGCAAAACAGTGTTACTGATCATGTTGCCTCGTAAAAAAACCTCCAGCGAAAAAAAAAGCTTGAGACTTTGACTAAAATCAGGTCAAACTTTTGAAGCTGTTATCAATTGTTTTCAAAATATTCAGTTTGGAAACATAAAATTCATGCGCAGATTTATCTTAAAAAGTATTGTCATAACATTGTATTTGTTAGATTCTATAACTAAATTCTAATAAGAAAAAAGTAGTGGACAAAGTTAAACTCAAAGATCAAAAAGTTAATAGAGTCAAGTAGTTGTGGCTGGATGGAGTAACTGGATGATCATGGTTGCCTTGCAAAACGAGAAATAATTTATCATCTTGCCTTGCAGAAAACAAGGAACAAAACAAGGAACAATCGATCACATGCCTCGCAAAACAAGGAAATACTTGATCATGGTTGCACAGATTAGGTCGAGCTGGCTGCAGGTTATACGTTTCAATGTAGACCCACAACTCTACTTGTATATAGACCCATGAAAATGCAACCCTGTTGTGTGCAACACATTGGATCTTGCTCCACAGCTCAACTCACTAAAACGATCCAATATGAGGGGGGAGGTGTCGTTGCAACAGCTTGGTGTACCTTATGGCCACATTCTTCTTGCATATCGTCCTCTTTGGATCGACTGGCCAGTGTAAGTGATCAAATTTATGATACACATCATATCATTGTGTTATGGGTTGATGGCCGGCCTGAAGATGAAAAGAAATTGCCGTAGCCGCAGGTCGTCCTCAACAACAGCAACGGGATGACACTGAGAGCTGTGACCTCGTTTTTTGCACCAAGACGGGATGTTCTACGGGGGTAGATTGCTATTGCTGCGAGCCTGAAGGGCGAAATCCCCCATGTTTCTTTACAAAGGACGAGTGCAAAGCCTACTGCCCCGTCTGCAGGTCCAAGCGCACGCCTCATCAGCGTCGCTCCTTCCAAACGCCGATGGGAGGTCAGGCACCGTATGAGATCATGGACGCCACCTTACACAAATAAAATTTATTTAATAAGTGGCCCATGAATATCGAGCCAACACAACATGTATTGTCGTGTATTTCTCCGTGGCACTTTTTTTTTTCATTTTTCATGCATGGGCAATTTTGTAGCACTTGTCTCCATGTTTGGGGACACGTTGCTCTTCATGTTGTGTGTTGAGTCAGTGCTGAAGAAGTACATGTCGAGTTCATGGTCGCCTGACGTTGTGGCGAGACTAGAGAGCCATAAATTTGTGGGAAAATTGCAGAAGCCACGATAAAACACCCATGTTTCAAAAAAAAAACAAATTCTTCTATAGGAGGTTTTGTTGCAAAGACATGTCTGGTATTTCGTCTCTGTATGATTTCACCACTTATGTCTATGTAATAAGCTTGTTCGAATTTGTTTTTACCGTGTAAATATTGTTGAATGATAGATAGTAATTAACCTTCATATTGAAGATTAGTTGTAAGCACGGCAGGATGCCATGTCAGTAACAAAACCAGTGTCATGATACTTGCCGTCACACTTGTCATTTAGAATATTGGATAACCTTTGAATCATGGGCTTCTACATGTAAAAAGTTGCTCTCGCAAACTGTGTAGGTTGTGTAGCTTAGAATGATGAGCTGAAGCCATCAATTTTATATATGTCAAGAAACATATCAACAACCCTAGATATTTAATTCCTCACGCCACTTATCAACAATGCCCCCAATGAATTTACATATTCTTCACAAAACCATTTGACTATTTGAGGAGTCCCCTCTCTAGAAACGGTGTAGCTTGCTGGAGGGCTCCAACCTCGTGAGATTGAAGTGCTCCAACGTGTGCGCCCACCTCAAGTCCTGCTTCAGCTGGTGCACCCCAATGGTGTTCTCCAAGAAGTCCTCATCTTTGGCACTCTTGTAGTCATACATCCTGGGGAAAATGTTCACCCTGTTCTTGGCCTTGTTGCCCATGTTCAGCCACTTTCCTGTGGTCATATCTTCCACCCCTGAATATGCATGAGTTACTAAAAATTGTTACAAATATAATATAATAATAATGTTCCGAAAATATTTAATTTTCATGAGAAATGCATGCAGTACTATATTATATTAGTCGTCAATAACCCAAAGGTTTTTTTAAAAAAAAAAGAAAAAAGGAGTGCAAGTGCCTACCCATGGCTTCCCTTCTGACCATGTCGGAGGTGGCGATCCACTCGACGAGGTCCCACGACAGCAGGTAGCCCATGCCGAGCATGAACGGCGGGAACTCCCGGTCGTGGAATGGGAGCCCCACGCCGCCGTACATGTCCTCCCTCGGCGCCGCGCGGAGCGTCTCCACCAGCGCGTCCAGCCGGAGGAACGTGTCGTCGTCCACCTTCATCACGTAGTCGTACGGCCGGGCATCGCCGGCGCCTCCGCCGGAGCCTATCATCGCCGGCAGGCTGGCGAAGTAGGTGTAGGTCTTCCCCTGCTCCGCGCTCTCGGCGCAGTCGAGGACCAGCACGTCGCCGTAGGCGCGGGCCTCGAGCGCCACGAACGCGCGGTGCTCCGGCGGCATCGGGCGCGCGCAGAGAGCGAACCGGACGTCGACGCGCGCGGCGGCGCGGAGCGCCGGCGTCTGCTGCAGCGCGTACGCCATGCGGATGAGGTGGCGCCGGGAGTGCTTCCCGGGCATCGTGTGCACGCCGACGAGGACGCTCAGCCCCGGGCGGCGCTGGCCAGCAGCAACACCGTCGTCGTCCTCGGCCGCTGGTGCGGCACGGTTGGCGGCGACGCCGGCAGTGCCAGCACCGCAGGCGCCGCTGGCAGCTGCGGCCGTGGCGAGCGGGTTGCTCAGATAGGTGGACAACGGAAGGAGGAAGGTGAGGCATAAGAGGGTGAGAGGGAGGAGGACGATGAGGGAGACGGTGTAGTAGGAGGATGGCTTCTTGAGATACGTCGACATTGCTGCCGCTGTCGTCGATCAAGAGGTCTCCTCTTCCTCTTCCTCAGTTCCTCTTCTTCTTCCTCCTTCAGTTCTTCTTTGTGCTCTGTGTTAGTGACTAGGCGTGTGTGTCTTAGTGTCTATATATAATCAAAGTAGAGAATGGAATGGAATGGAAGTATAATGTGTCGGTTGCTTGTGATCTGTCACTAGGGATGGGATGTTCTAGGTTAATTTACAAATAAGTACTTGAGTATATACCATGTGTTATGTGTAGCAAGCTAGAGAATTCTTGTAGGTCAGCATACGACCAGCTATATGATTGCATTGGTTTATATGCACAAAATAATGTACTCAATTTTTATGCCTGGTCAATGCAACAGAATGCCACAGAAAAATGTTGGGGGCGAAGAGATAGGTTTCTCACCTCATTGCACAACTTGCCAAAGTTACAATACTATCATGCATTTCATCGATGTTTTGCAAAGCCTAATAAAGTTATAATACTATTATTTTGTTTGAGATAAATGTAGACATATAGTTTTCATATGTAAGAATACAAAAATTGAAATGGAATTTCTCCGAATGTCGCGCCTATTCGTCGTGCAACGGCCAACCGTGGAACTGGTCGTTTACTTGGAAGTTGGAAGAACTAGTGAAGGTACTCTAGCGTGGCACACTTGGCTCAAGCTGGGTGTTTCACACCACTTATTTTATCACTTTGGACAGCGACGATCTAATTAAAATTAGAAGAAAAAATTATATTCTGTCACGGTTCCTTGTTCATCGCTACTTCTCTTCTCACTAATTATCTGATTATGTCAGTTGGAGACGTTTACAGCTCAGCTGACGCGCGAATCTCAACTCTTTTGAACCGTACAGAGATTGGGCACACGTGCAAGGGTTCTTAAGGTCGCAAGACAAAGAAACGGGCCATCTAAGTGGGTGCCGAACTAAACAAAAGGAAATGCTAGGAGACGACACAACTAGAGACGGTTACGCCCAATGGTTGGATCGATGGATGAATTACCTGTTCTCAAACCTCAACTTGATCAGGCAGGTGGGGCGTCACTCATGCATGGTTCTTGAGTCAACAAATAAACTTGTTCAACTTGACATTGTTCCCGTGGAAAACCAAATGTTCTTAGATGATAAGATGGTCTGTTTATATTCACATAGTTTGTTTGTTTAGAGGGGGTTTGAACCGAATTATGGAAGTACCAGAAAAGTATAACCGACACATGTCTTGATACACGCTTAAGGAATTGAACACTGAACATAGAATGTGGTCCACACGGTGAGGAAATTGCTTTCAATTTATTTTTCTCTTACATCACTTTTTGTGGGCGGATAGAAATTATGGGGTTAACTTAACTGTTTGAGGTGAATTTGAGTAGCTACATATGCCTGGAGACAGGGGTGGAGCTGGGCCAAGCTGACGCCTAGAGCCACTAATGGGTTAATTGGAGCTCGCTGAACCTGAGCCTTTTAAGCTACGGTGTGGAAAAAACCGGCTCACACCTAGGGCCATGGCTCTAGTGGCCCTAGGCTTATATCTGCCCAGCCTGGAGATAATACAAGGCAAAGCTTTAGGTACCATCTGAAATGTAAGAATTTCATATATGAGACTATTTTTTTTAAATGAACCAGGCAGAGCTGCCGATTATATTAAAAAAATAAACTCAGACTGGGCGGAACAATAGAACGATAACATCAACCCTAACCTCGAGGGGTGGACTTCGACATAACTAATGTTGTTTATTACTTAAAACCTAAAAATTTAAGATATATGCTTCGATAATGCTTACAGATAAGAACATATTCCACTGTTACTTGTGCTTCCATCTAAAAACTTTCTTGTAGGTTTTGATTGTTCTACCATGCAACACTTAAGGAATCTATCAAAGGCTAAACGACCATTTATTTATGCCAATTTAGGCTCAGCTCTCACTTAAGCTATGTACCCTGGCTATGGATGCAAGCTTCATTTTTAACTAATTTGTTAATTTAGAGGGGTTTGGATGGAGTTACAAAATTCTTCAAAAATCAACCTCTTCAAGGAACAAGAAACTAGTAAAATAGATTTATTTGGAACTTTGTTTCCTTATTATATCAAACAACCAAGTGAAAAAATGCTACATGTCCTTTATTACGCGATATGGACACTAGAATTTTTTTTTGACCGAACTCATATAATTTTTTATTTCAGACCCGTTTAATTCGCTCCCACGAGGAGTCAAATCCATACTTGCTGGGTACTACTCAGATGCTCTAATCACCAGGCTAGAGTCCCTTTCACTATGGACACTAGAATTGAAGGTTTGTTGATGTAATATTCTTCTCTCAGGGATATTATCAATTTCTTGTGTGTCCACTTCTTGCGACGAAAGTTCTTGTTTTTCAATTATATTTTAAATTTTTTTCACCATAAGTTCCTATTGCTAATTTAGTAGAATATAATCTATGATAAGATTGAACAATCACTTCTCTTATAGAGGATATTATTTTTAGGATGGTTCTCCCGGCTAGGCTAAAAGAGCTGAGTAGCCGATTTCACACATAGGGGGGCGACGCAGCCCAGGGAATCGAGTGGGCCGTTCCCCGCGGACGAATGGGCGTTCCGAAACCCAGGGAATCGAGTGGGCCGTTACCCGCGGACGAATTCAGGCGCGCCCGACGCCCCGACCGGTTCGCCCTCGTCAGACCCGACGAAACGGAAGCTGCGTTTCTTCGAGCAATCAAGCGGCGGCGGCGGCGGCGGCGGCGCTCTAGGATACGGCAGCCTTGCTCGTCGAAGCGAAGGTCTGCCTCGTTGGTGCGGCAGGGGAACCCGACGACCGCAGCCCAGCGACACCAAAAACCCTACCCCCAACTCTAAACCCTCCCGCCTCCCCTCACCCTCCGCTGCGGGCGCGCGGGTTCCGGCGAATCGTGGGTCCCCCCTTCCGCCGCCGTGGCAGGGTTTAGAGCGCGGGGGTCGAAGGCGGCGTCCGAGATGCCGTCCTTCTATGCGGGTGCCTCCCCGCACAAGCAGCAGCCGTACCAGAGGTGCCAGCTCTTTGCCTCCTCGACGCCATTTTGTCCCGATTGTTTCATTCGTTGGCCTGGGGATTGAGCCTTTGCTTTTGGTTGGCTTGTGCAGGCGGAGGCAGGAGATTCGGCAGCAGCGGAAGTCGCTCCCCATTGCGTCAGGTTTGCCTGCCGAGCTTTAGATACCTGTTCACTCTCATTATTTTTGGGGGGTGTTAGCTCGGGGAGCTGAAAATTGTTGTCTGTTATTGGTTCAGTGGAGAAGAGGCTAGTTGACGAGGTCAGGAAGAACGATACACTGATCATAGTTGGTGAGACTGGGAGTGGCAAGACTACTCGTAAGTTTGTTTCTGATGATTTCTCCTCTTTTTTGCAATTGTTGTTTGGATCAAATTGTTGTTAAAAGCCTGTGTCTTTCCTATGCTTTTGATTGTTAGTGTGGATAGGCTCTGATCCAAATGTAACTGTGTTGGGCATAAATTAGAGAAAGTGGTGCTGTGGATTGCTTGTGTTTGTGGATTTGGAAACATTTGGATTCAGTCAGTCTACAGAACTAACGAAAAGGTCCATTGCAGAAGTGAAATGAGATATTTCGTGTGCGATCTCATAGTAGTGTTGTGGTAAGTGGGATTGCTTTTTTAGGAAAGTTATTCTTAACCTTGTATGGATTTTTTGACAAAAATCTAGCATATTATGGAATTGGTTTGCTTACATAAATATATCTTTCATCTGCAGTTACAGAAACATATCACACTATGTATTTTTTTCTGATCAGTCTTTTATTCTACTTTGATTCTTTAAAGACTTTTTTTATTGTCATGCAGAGCTGCCACAATTTTTATACGATGGTGGATTTTGTCAAAATGGTAAAGTCATTGGCATCACTCAGCCTCGAAGAGTTGCAGCAGTGACAGTAGCGAAGCGTGTAGCTGAGGAATGTAACGATCAGCTGGGCAAAAAGGTTGGATACTCTATCAGATTTGATGATTCCACATCCAATGCAACAAGGATTAAATACATGACTGATGGTTTGCTTCTGAGGTAAATGTTTATGTACTGCATTGTTGATTATTTGATAACCATGTGGTTTATTGTTGGGATGTAAGTTAGTCTTTTGATCCACTCTGATGTGGATCATTTAAGTTCTCTTTCCAGCATTATGGTCGTGTTTCTTAAAGCAGTCAAGTCATATGAGTTGATGTACTGCAGAATAGAAGGCATTGATGCACACTTCCATTTTCTTTCTTGTAAATATTACATGTCTCTTTTTATATACTTTAAGGCATCTCTTCTATTTTTATCTTCTGTGATGGCAGACGTCCCTATACCTGCATAGAGATTGTTCAGCATAAGGGTGGAATTCGTCGATTGCTTACCTTTTGTATTGCTGTTGTGTAACTACATTGCACTTTTTGTAACCAATTAGGCTTGACTTCTTCGCCTGTATAATGTTACTTGTGTGGAATATTTTTGTGCGAGATATTTTAGTTTGAATCTTCTAAGATGAATTTTCCATTCGACTATACCATATCATTTTACCTACTAACATATATGTTTGGCAAATTTCCCATCTAGTTGATGTGTGACATTCTGTTTTCTAATTGAAACATTGCTTTGGATTTCCAGGGAAGCACTTTTGGATCCACTTTTGTCTAAATATAGTGTTATAGTGGTTGATGAGGCTCATGAAAGGACTGTCCATACTGATGTATTACTGGGTTTGTTGAAAAAAGTGCAACATTCCCGAGCCAATGCCAGTAAGAATGGGAAGACTTTGCCTGACATATGGGGCCATTCTCAAAATTTAACTCAGAAGGCATGCCAGGAAACAAGATGTGCTCCTCTGAAGTTGATAATTATGTCTGCTAGTTTGGATGCCAAGTGTTTTTCTGATTATTTTGGTGGTGCTAAAGCTGTACATATTCAAGGTCGGCAGCATCCTGTCGACATACTATATACGTATCAGCCTGAGCCGGATTATCTTGATGCCACTCTAGTTACTATCTTTCAGGTAAGCAAGACTTTTGTTTGCATGCAACATGTAGTTGCTAGTTAGTTTAGTGACAAAGGAAGAAAATTGAAATATAACATAAATGGGACTTCAGAAAGGAAATTTTGCTTTAGAAAGTTTTTTGTCCCTCGAACACACAGCAGAACCTCTTTCTGTATAAACTTCATTTTTGGATCTCTGTTTTGTTTTTTTAGATTCATTTGGAGGAAGGGCCTGGAGACATTCTCGCATTTCTAACTGGCCAAGAGGAGATTGAATCACTAGAGAGACTTATTTATGAGCGTGCTCGTTTACTTCCACCAGAAAGTAGTAAGATATGGACTACACCTATTTACTCATCTCTCCCGTCGGAGCAGCAAATGAATGCTTTTAAGTCAGCACCAGCTGGAACCCGCAAGGTAGACAACAATTGGTTACTGATGGTTCTGAATTTATCATGTTTCAGTAGGATCCTTCTCAAAGAACATCAGTTGTATACCTTCATTTCCCTTTTTGCATATCATGGATTACTCAACCAATTCTTTATGAATAACGTAGCATAATTTATTTGTTTGCATGCGTTTAGTATTGTTTGTTTCCCTAGTTGATGAAACTTTCTTGCTACATGGATCTTAAGGAAAATCTTGTCATCTCTCTACAGTTAATTAGTTTCATCTAGATATGTGGAAAAAATTGAATTTGTAACACCTGTATGTTGATAGTCTGTCTGAAAATTCCCTGCAGGATTTGAACAAAGGTTTGAACATGTTTCAAATATGTCCAAAAATGTATGCAAGCTTCCTTTGATTCTAACATGATACTGCTATACTATCTATGTGACCTTTTGTCAAATAATACCATTATAAGGTGGAATACAGAATCTATCTTGCTATTGTTGGTTCTCTTGGTAAACATTGCTCTAATCAAGAGGAACTAAAAGGGAAATGTATTAACTTTCATTCGATCACTTTGCCTGCCCCTAAAAGAGAAAAGAGCACACCTTAAAATCACTACGAACTGAAGGTCATATCCTCAGGTGCGGATGACGTTTTTTACCCCAGTCTTAGGCTATTTGGTGTTTCCTACAAGAATTGCTTTTAATAAAGACAAACCTTCTGGTTGCATGTTCTAATTTCTATTGTTTTGCTCGTTCAGTAATTTTTCTTTTTCCTTTGTAGTCATTTCGGTGTTTCGCTTACCCTTGAAAGTCCCGCACCAGACTCTGCTAAGTAAAGTTTTACTGTTTGCTTATTTGCGTATGCTAGGTAGTTCTAGCAACCAATATTGCTGAGACTTCTGTAACAATAACTGGCATCAAATATGTTATTGATCCTGGGATGGTAAAAGCTCGTGCTTACAATCCTGTGACTGGAATGGAATCATTAATCATCATCCCAGTCTCGAAAGCGCAGGCTCTTCAAAGGAGGTAGATTCTATCATTCTTGTTTCACTTTTCATGCCTAATATTTGGGATAATGAAGAGTTCATGTGGTATATTTCTCCCTTTCTGTTTTCCCCCCGGTTTTGGTTCTTTGTTGTCCATATACTTAAAGAAGTGCTTTGTCAGCATGTTGGCATGGTTTACTGTTTAATTAATCCTATGTCACAGGGTGCGGTAGAATAAATCCCCATGTGATGATTGACTGTTTAGCATCTTGCTGCTTATATCTGGTGCACATGGTTCTACTAAATAATAAGGCTTATGGCCTGTTTTTAGTTTTGTTCTTTTTTCTGATGTTACCATTCTATGCTCAGTGGTCGTGCTGGACGTGAGGGGCCTGGAAAGTGCTTCCGATTGTTCCAAGAAAGTGAATTTGATAAGCTGGTGGACTCTACTATTCCTGAGATCAAGCGGTGTAACCTCTCAAACGTTGTTCTGCAACTCAAGGCCCTTGGAATTGATGATATCATAGGTTTTGATTTTATGGAGAAACCATCAAGGTGAATTTTCTTAGCCTGCTTCTATGTTGAAGAATATTCTCAGAATCATTCTCCGTTCAATTTGTGCTATTGTTCTTTAGTTAGAAAATTAATATCTGTGATGAGACAATGCAATATATGTTATTATATTTGATGTATTTTAGTGCTTGTCACATGTACCCCGCTTTGGCATTATAGGTAAATAAACCCCCCCTGAACTGGACTTGTTTATGAACTATATGATCTACGCTTTACCAGCTTAACTAAAGAAAAGTTTTCTAGAAGCTCTCAGCAATATCCATTATTATTAGTTAAATAGCTTGTGTTGCTTAATATCAATGCTGAGTTTCTGCTTATTGGTGCCCAACCTACTACAGGACTGCTATTTTGAAATCATTGGAGCAGTTAATCTTACTAGGGGCTCTGACCGATGATTATAAACTGTCAGACCCAGTTGGCCATCAGATGGCTAGGCTGCCTTTAGATCCAATGTACTCCAAGGCATTAATAGTGTCAAGTGAATTCAAGTGCTTGGAAGAAATGCTGATTGTTGTATCTATGCTTTCAGTGGAATCAATTTTTTTCTGCCCACGCGAGAAGTTAGAAGAGGTATCTGTTTTAATTACTGGCTGCTGTTTATATTTATGTCAAAAGGTTATAAGAAGTTAGAAGTGAATTCAATGTTAAGTTTTATAACATACTAATTTGAAAGCTGATGGTATGGTTGTTTAGGCAAGAGCTGCTAGGAAGGGTTTTGAAAGCTCGGAAGGAGACCATATCACCTTGGTGAATGTCTATCGAGCAGCTGCAGAATGCTTGGAGAAGAGCAAAAATGCAAATGCCAAAGAGAGAACAATGGAAAAGGCTTTGAACAGATGGTGCAAGGAAAACTTTATCAACAACCGCTCTCTAAAACATGCTCTTGATGTTCACAGGTTAGTTTCTAGTTTCTGCTCCATCTGTTTCGCGATACTTGTACAGGTTCTATCTGTTTGAATTAAAAACTTGGTGTACTAAATTATGTTAAAAAAACATGGAAGCCTGTCCGCTTCAGGATTTCCTGACCATGCTGCAAGTTGACATTAGCAATTTTCTGTTTATTGCAGTCAAATTCAGGGCCATGTCCAACAAATGGGGCTCAACCTGTCATCATGTGGAGATGACATGGCTTTGTTTCGGAGATGCCTCACGGCTGCCTTCTTCTTGAATGCAGCAATGCGACAGCCAGATGGATCATACAGGTAGTTTTCCATCCTCATATTTTCAATCCATGCAAGTCACTGCTACCATCTTTCCCTGCATCATGATCCTAAACTTCTGCCACGAGCTAATCTGCACTTGATCATATCAACCAAAGCTACAGAATGATGCATATTTTGGTCCTCAATCTTGCGTTCTCATCTGTCGTCTGGCACTTGGCAGGGCTCTTGCAACAGGCCAGAGCGTTCAGATCCATCCTTCATCAGTGCTATTCCGGACCAAGCCGGACTGTGTCATCTTCAACGAGCTGGTCCGGACGACGCAGAATTACGTCAAAAACCTGACCCGGATCGACCCATTGTGGCTAGCTGAGCTAGCCCCGCAGTACTACGCTACCGAGGATTGATTTTCATCCATGGACATAGTTCTGACCTTTCCGGATCCTGACGTCCAACGAGAGTTGTGCAGTACGGACGGTGAAACAGCCTGACGACAAGGCTCAACCACCGTACATGCAAATCAAATCGGTGGTTCCTCTGTAATCCTTCTGGAACGTTTTCTTCCTTCCAGAAATCAAATACAACTGATTCTACTAGCTCAGGGCATTGTTCCACTTATTTAGATTACGTATAAAGGGTTATTTGTGGTGGTCTGCTAAATTCATGAATCATGATGGCATATAAAATATGAAGAAAAAGATTGACAACTGACAGTAAGATAAGGTGAATGTGTTTTCATAAACAGTAGAAACTGATGAACCAAATCATGAACAGTAAAAACTCATGAACTGTAGTCAAAAAAACTTATTGTATATTTGTATTAAGCACATATGAGGAAATATTAAAAAGGAGATACGCCCAAAACGATAATCTGGGCTGGCAGAGTAAAAGAAAAAAGCTACTTGGGCCGAGTTTTACGAGTCATTTAGCCCGAATAACACACGCTTGGGCTTGGGCTGCACGCGATTGGACCCACGGCCTGCCTAAGCGGCGGCCCGGATGGTTTCCCAAGGCTTGCCGAGGAGGAAAGGAAACGGAGGACGGCTCGGCCACGAACCGGTGAAACAGAGTAATAAATCGGGTCGCAGGCTCGCAGCGCACGAGCTCGACGGAACACCCTAGTCCAAGACCACCGCGAGGTACTCCAGCCGTCACCGGAGAAGAGCCAGCTCCGAAGCTATGGCGCCGGAGCCCGATGATGACGTGCTCAACGAGAAGAACCCGCGCCCGCTCGACGAGGACGACATCGCCCTCCTCAAGACCTACGTGAGTGCCCCCGGACCGGATCGATCTCCGGCGTCTCTTCCCTCTGTCGTTCTTGTCGATCTGCGTTGGTTCGCGGCTAGGGTTCGTGTTTTCCAGTAGTAGATTCGTGCGGGGCGTAGATCTAGGGTTTCCGGTTGCCCGTTCCCTTCGACACACTTTGGGGAAAGTATCGGGCTATCGGCCACTTGCTGCGAAAAAAGAAGTGCTTTTTTATGATTGTGCGTTGGGAAATTTGGGTTATTCATTTGTTCTCAGTGCACTAAACCTGTTTGCTTATTTCGCTTCGAGAAGTTTGGTTGGTTATATTATAGAGATGCACTGTCTGTTGAATCCCAATGCGTCAATTTGGCTAGACCTAGCTGAGTCTAATTTTTTCGATGCTCTGTTGTCCAATAGGGTCTCGGGCCGTACTCGACCAGCATCAAGAAGGTCGAGAAGGAGATAAAGGAGATGGCAAAAAAGATCAATGACCTTTGTGGTAAGTTATTGTTTAGATATTTTTGTTGTAGATGTAGGGATGTATGTGCTGCTTGTATTTCAAGTTCATTGACAAAAACATGCAGATCACCTGTCCCAGTTCTGAGCAATTTTTATCAACTATGAATACGTAAAAGCTAGTGCAGTCACATTAGTGCATCATATTGATCTGGATTCTAAACTGTAACTCTCCAGGCATCAAGGAGTCAGATACTGGATTGGCTCCACCAAGCCAATGGGATCTTGTATCAGACAAGCAGATGATGCAGGAGGAGCAACCGTTGCAGGTAAATTGCCATGACCTTCACGTAATCCTTGTATTGTTGGCATGGGAATGCACAGTGATTAGTCGTTACAGTGTGCCCTGCTTTTATGCTTTATCGGTGCTGTTCTAACAATAATTTTGTTTTTGTATGAAGGTTGCCAGGTGCACAAAAATCATCAGTCCTAATACTGATGATGCCAAATATGTCATAAACGTGAAACAAATTGCAAAGGTATGGCGTGATCTTATTGTGCCAAACTGACCATATCTTCTGGAGGCTCAATCCTGATTGTTTACGATGTTCTCTTTTGGTATGTAGTTTGTGGTTGGATTGGGAGACAAAGTTTCACCAACTGATATCGAGGAAGGCATGCGAGTTGGGTAGGTCCCTGGTTCTCTTCTTAGTGTTCTACCATCTTTATTTGCATTTAAAAAATTTCTTCTATTTAGTTATATGTCCTGATAATGGCATTGGTTTAAACTGCTATCTGTAAAGTGACAATGATATATACAGTGAATGTGGATAATTGTTTTGGATAATTTTAAGTGGAACTTTAGTGATCAGGATTTACCATGATGTTCGAACCTTTTCCAAAGTTATTCTCACTTAGTCACAGCAAGATCCATCAAATGGTTTGTTCTACAGCTTGGTGTAATATGGAACATCATAATAAAATAGAAATGACATGTATATAATGTGGCTATATTCCATTCATAAGGCTAGTTTGATTTCATGACATTTTGTTGATTGAGGAAGTTCCCAGGAAGAAATTGCAAGCTAGAGCATTTATGTTTTCATTAATCTGGTAGCTGCACAATGTACTCAGACATCAAAGCTTAACTCTAGCAAATTTGCTCCAGTATCAAACTGTTTATGTACGCATGATATCAGCAAGTAGTTTCATAGTTGCACCACCGCACAGTATGTTACTGATTCAATTAAAGCATTTACAGTTAATTAAATTGTGCTGATTCCATCCTGTTTATTATTACAGAGTTGATCGGAACAAGTACCAGATTCAAATTCCTTTGCCACCCAAAATTGATCCAAGTGTAACGATGATGACGGTTGAAGAAAAACCTGATGTCACATACAATGACGTCGGTGGTTGCAAGGAACAGATTGAGAAGATGCGGGAGGTTGTTGAGCTTCCTATGCTCCACCCTGAAAAGTTTGTCAAGCTTGGTATCGATCCTCCCAAGGGAGTCCTCTGCTACGGTCCTCCTGGAACCGGGAAGACCCTTCTTGCTAGAGCTGTAGCCAACCGCACAGACGCTTGCTTCATCCGTGTGATAGGCAGTGAGCTGGTTCAGAAGTATGTTGGTGAAGGTGCTCGCATGGTCCGTGAGCTTTTCCAGATGGCCCGGTCAAAGAAGGCATGCATCGTCTTCTTCGACGAGGTTGATGCCATTGGTGGTGCGCGCTTTGATGACGGTGTTGGTGGTGACAATGAGGTTCAGCGCACTATGCTCGAGATCGTGAACCAGCTAGATGGGTTTGATGCTAGGGGAAACATCAAGGTGCTCATGGCTACCAACAGGCCGGACACATTGGACCCTGCTCTTCTGCGTCCAGGGAGGCTGGATAGGAAGGTTGAGTTCGGCTTGCCGGATCTTGAGGGCCGTACCCAGATCTTCAAAATCCACACCCGCACCATGAACTGCGAGCGGGACATCCGCTTTGAGCTTCTTGCTCGCCTCTGCCCCAACTCCACTGGTAAGGGCCTTCTTTCTTGAGTTCTTATCATTTTGCTAGTGTCATGCCCGTTTGTGGTGAAGAAAGAAAACTGTTACTGATGTAGCAAACAATGTGTCCTGCAACAGGTGCCGACATCAGGAGCGTGTGCACAGAGGCCGGCATGTACGCCATCCGCGCGCGCAGGAAGACCGTCACCGAGAAGGATTTCTTGGATGCCGTAAACAAGGTCATCAAGGGTTACCAAAAGTTCAGTGCGACGCCCAAGTACATGGTGTACAACTAGGCAGTCTTGTTGTCGTTCTTTTCCTGTGCCTCGTTGGGCTTCTTCTGCACGAGTGTTCTTCATTTTTTGTTACCCTTTCTGCGCCACTCGCAACATTTGCATCAATATGTATTCAGGATTGTATGTATCTATTCTGTACTGAAAACGTTGAAAGATCAAAATAGGAGGATTGTTCCCTTTCACATTGCCCGTTTTGTTTTACGGTGGCATTTCCTTAAGGCAGAGCATGACTGAGCAAAGGCTCAGTAGAGAATCATCAAATTGTAGAGAATTTTGTTGGCTCCCTCGCCACTCAAGGCTGCATTTTCCGTTTAGGATTTGGCGCAGCCGGACCGTTTGTCAGCCAGAGCAAAACAAGTCACCATCCCGATCGGATGAGGAGGCAAAACCTCCAGTCTCCTTGGCATGTCGATCTAAAAAACTCC
This sequence comes from Setaria italica, assembly GCF_000263155.2. Classification (NCBI taxonomy): domain Eukaryota; kingdom Viridiplantae; phylum Streptophyta; class Magnoliopsida; order Poales; family Poaceae; genus Setaria; species Setaria italica. The sequence continues at coordinate 3,131,302 of NC_028453.1, read as the reverse complement.
CAGTCTTCCAGCACGCGAGGTCGGCAAGGCCGCCCAATGTCAGCAACAAGCAGGTCATCTGCCAGGTTTAGTGCTTAGGAATTCCTAATGTGGCCCCCTCTGTTAGCAAATCAAGTTAGATTGGTTCCCTCTCAGTTTCAGTTGAAGCTCCGCCACTGCCATCTGCAAACGGAGAGAATGCTGGCCGCATTCTCACACACGATTAGAGCAAGATGAGCGAGGCACCTCGCGCTCGCTCGACGCTGCTAACGCGTCTGAACCTGCAATTCCGTCCAGGTACACACGGCGGTGTCCGTGTCTTCTCGAATCACCACCCTTCTGTTCGGCCCAAGTGGCCGAAAGTGGCCCAGGAAAGCCTACAAATCCTTTTTTTTTTCTTCTTCCTTTTCTTGTAGTAAAACCATCGAATTAGATTGCTGATCTATTTGGTACACAAGATTTGGAAGCCGGCGAGACGCAAGCGGGATTGAAGAGGGTATTGGGAGTGATGATGAGCAGGAGAGACGCAGCGTCAGGAATTAAAAGTTGGTCCATTCATTTCGGTGAGATCATTCTCGCCATTCTCGGTATAAGTGATTTATATTTAGGTTTCCAAGACTCACATAAGCAAGAAAGTATTTTATTCGTGGATGAAATAGATCACACAATGTATTGTTTCATCTTTTGTTGTTTTCAAAACTACATGCAAGACATAAGTTGTGTTGGAAACCGTGTACGCATAGTTTCATCTTCATGAAACTTGTTTCTTCTCTCACTTCATAAATAGTGTGCAATGTCATCAAAATTATCTACATGGCAGCTCATTTATTGCTCATGAAACTCCACTGAGAATGGTCTTAGACCAGTTAAATTGGGAGGTTTCATAAAAATTGCATAGGAATTTAATGAACATTAAATTTAATGTCACATCAGCAATCGTATGAAGAGAGAAAGGGGAGTTTCATCCCAATGAAACCTAGCAGGCACAATTATCAAATTATCAATATTGGTAATGGTGCAACAAAACTGTGCATTGAGACTGGTTTTAAGAGGAGGAAGGTGAGCTGGCGCATCGATGATTTGGGAAAGAGGTTTTTGGTTGGGCTTGTTTTTTCATTTTGTTTATAATGGGTGGGTCAAATGTTTTTGCAAATGCCAAGCTTGTAGAAGATGTGTTAGCTTTATGGGTTCAAAAAGTAAAAAAAAAGCTTAAAATTTTTCAACTTTTCTGTACTTCTAGCTTTCTGAAAACTGCACGAGACTATTTGTTTGAGTTTTTAGCTTCTCGCGGAACAAATGTACCTGGGTTATGCCGTAGGGTCCAAATTGATCCTGTGTAGCGTATCATTCCACTTCGAAACAGGGTAAAATAACTTAACATCATAATAATTCATGAGAAAAAGTGCTCAGACTGGCCTGCGCGACCAAATACGATGGGACACGCGAGACTCAAAATGTCACACTAGGGATAGCCTTGTCCTTTGATCAGGATGTCACGACGAACCATCGATCCGAGACGTGGACACCACGCAGGAGGAGGCGTACCGAGGTTTGGGGATGGATCGTTGTGCTCGTGCGACAGCGCTGATGAACCGAGCAAAGTAACGTTTCCTGCTCCTTGAGTGCGCGCGTGGTCTGGTCGACTTGGTCGAGTACCCCTCATCGCCGGGGCCAGGATTCGGCTTCCCGATTGAAGCGGGTCGCGCGCCGCGCGGTGCTGTAGCGGCGCGGGGCTCTACGGGCCGGGGCTCGGGGAGCGCGCGACGCGATCGTTGAAGACGCGCGTGCCCCGGTTCCAGTAGGCAGTAGCAAGTAGAAAACGCCCCCGACGCGAGAAGCGCTGGCGCGCGAGGGATCGCCAACCGAAACCCATCATGAGCTCATCACCTCAGCAAAAACGTCAAAACCGCCGGGCTCGCGCGCGCGTCCCCGTCGTCCCTCCCCCCGCGGCGACCCGGCAGGTGACGCCGTGCTGCCCCGTAACTGACCCGGGCCGCACGCGGACGATCGTTGAAGACCCGCGTGCCCGGGTTCCACTAGGCACTAGCAACGCCCCCCGACGACGCGAGCAGCGCTGGCGGGACGCGCGCGAGGGATCGCCAACGCCAACCGAAACCCATCGTCAGTTCACCACCTCAGCAAAAACGTCAAAACCGCCGCGCGCGCGCGCTCGTCCCCGTCGTCCCTCCCTTCCCCCCGGCTGACCCGGCAACAGGTGACGCTGTGCTGCCTGGTAGTAACTGACCGATGACCCCGCGTCACAGGCCGCTCGAGAGCGCGGAACCCCCTCGCGTCACCCTCACCACCGGCCCGCGTCGTGGCTCCGGCCCTCTCGTTCTGCTTCACCCACCGCGCCGGCCGCCGGGGGTTCCGGATGACCGCGCGTTCGCGCTCTCGCTGCGCCGGCGCGCACGCTCCACCCGAGATGCCCGCGCGAAAAGGCCCCGGCATCCCGCGGTGGCCGTGCCCCGCAGCTAGCCCCGGCTCCGCGTCTCCCGCGGCCGGTCCGCGCTTCGCGCACTCGCATCGCACACTCCCACGCCGCCTCTCGGTGACTGCCTTTTGCCATGCGCTTTTGTGTCCCGCCCTGTCCGTCGCTCGCCCGGCAGATCCCGATCCCGAGAACCTGTCAACCTCCGCTTCTTTACCGCGACAAAGCGAGAACCTTTTGTGGGAATCGGCAGACCGGGTCCTCCGGACCGGAGGGTGACACCATCGGGCCTCTACCAACAACAGTTGGAGCTTGGAGCTTGCCAGCTGCCGTGCGTGACTGCTTGGCCTCTGGTGGGTGGATTCATCATTCATCTTCCAACTGTGGAGTGTGTGACAGTGTGAGTCTACCGTCTACGCTATAGAGCATGGGACGGTGTACCGCTACTGGTACCTGTAGCTCGCTCCCCGGCTCGTAGCTAGGCGTCGTGTGCTTCCGGCTGTTCCGCTGCCAGTGCGTGCGTGTGCGTATGGCCTCCCGCGAACTCTGTGCCACTGCCACAGCGTTTGCGTGCGCCGCGGTGCGCGTGGCGCGTAAATTCGCGGCGTCGTAGTCGTGAGCCTACGTGCCAGGTCCTGATTCCCAGGCCTGTCGCCTCCGTCAGGTTGATGGTGCAAAAGCAGTATCCTACAGTAGTGTGTAGCGCGGACAAGACGTGCCGTGGTAAACTTTTGTTTTCCCCCAAGGTCTCACGCTCTCGTCCGTCGTCGCAGCCTCACAGGTGCTCACGTACGCGGTCTCGCCGTGGAGCGAGCATGCACCGAGTTTCCCGCGCACGAGCAGACGACCTTCGCAACACAGGGGTCAGTGATGACGGGCAGCGACCTGAGACTGGTTTAGTGGAGGCGCCTGTAATTTCCCGGCAGGCAGGCACGAGCACGAGCGCCACCACGACGCGGGGAGGCCGTGATTGGCCGCGGTTGGCCGTACGGGTCGATCGGGGGCCGGGGAACTGATGCGACGACCACCCGTGCCGCCGAAGACTTCCCCAGCGCCTGCTCTGAACTTTTCAATAGTCTTGCCACGGCACGCGTTCCCTAATTCCATTCAGTTTGAACGCACGGACGAGACGATCAATTGGGCCCTCTCCAATGGTTCCACATCAGCTGGCTCATATGAATACAGCTCAGCATTTTGCTTGTATGGAGGAGAGAGAAGAGGAGGAGAAAGAAAAACTATCTCCTATTTTCACGCTAAGCTTGAACTATTACGAGGTGAGGTGCTGGTGCCTAGCAGGGCCCACTCGCACGCGTCTCCTCTCCCTTCCTCTCTCTCGCTTTCCTCATTTTTTCAACTTCATCCTTGAGCTCCAGCCGCATCAGGTCGATTGGAGTCGGAGCAAGTGATTTCCGACACCCGGAGGGGGGGGGAGGCTGGTGCCGACAACAGAAACGGCCGTCAGATGATGAATCTCGGTGCCGGCGTGCGACGGTGCGAGGCGAGGCGGATGACCTCGCTGGGCCGGCGAGTGAGTCGAGGTGGAGCATGCATGGACAGCCTCGCCACCTCATCGGGGCAACATGCTATGGCAACCGGCGCGTACGAGGTGCGGGAACAACATAGGAAGAAGTACTAGAAAAGTCAAAACGACCTACAATTTGGAACGGAGGGCACTACACAAAACAAAACTACAAAATTTCGAAACTACCTCTAAACACAAACTGGGCAATGTTATTTTCTGAAGTGCGTGAAAATGAAGAACGACCTAAAAGTTTGTCCAGATATATAACAACCAAATTGCATTCCTTTTAGCTGAAGGGAGTACTAAAAGAAGTGTCTCAAAGAAGTCAAACGCACCATGTTACCCCGAGCACTTTTTTTCTGTAGGAGAAGGTCCAATTTACCTGCGCCCCTTATTCGCTTCATTCAATTTCCATCGTCATTACCTGATACCATCAGATTTCGCCGTGCTGGCAGGGGCTGCTGCTACCTTCCCGGAGAAACAACCATGTCCGGTCAAAAAGTGTCCAGAAGAATGACAAAACATCCTTTCATTGCCGAGCTAGCAATAGACAGTCAAGCGTTTCCAAACATCACGGTGCAGGACCTGGCGACCTGCTGCTAATCACGTCCGGAAGAAAAACGCTGCCCGCTCGCCCGGACGGGCCAGACACGTCCTGGCGTCACCGTGTGGTGTCCCCGGGCTCCACGAACGCACACGCAGCCGTGGCGCTGGTGGCGGCACGGGCTCGGCTTTGAATCGGCGAATCGCCCACCCGTCCAGCCCGCACGGCCGCACTGTTCCCCTCCACATGGGGGAGGCCTCGCTACCGCGCCGGCCGGCACGGCGCCCGCCTGGCCCTGGCTACTAGCTTCACAGTTCACGCCATCCAGCGCCACAGAAATCCCGAACCAAATCTCGTTTCAGTATCCTGCACCGAACCCCCAAAAATCCATCAGCCGATGCCGTCCGATGCGTGGCAACGCAAGGCCCCGTGCACGATGCACCGCGAGCCGCCGAGCCCGAACCCAGCCCCGCCGGCCGCGCACGCCAAACCTGAGCGGTTTCACGCCGAGGACGGCGACGGCCGCGCCTCCGTCACCCTGGCCGTGGCGGCCGCCACGCCCACGCCTGCCAGTTGGATGCTTCCGCGACGAGGCGCTCGTGGCGGCCGCGGCCACCGGCCAGCAGGGGCACGTAGAAAGAAGCGCACGAGCTCGTATCGCGGCGGCAGCGGAAGCGGCCGGCGGACAAGTCAAAGAAACAGGGCGACCCGGGACCGGGGCCTCGTCACGTTCCGCGGACCCCCAACCACTAGTTGACAAAGTCCGCCACGCACCCCCCGGGATCCTCTGCGCCGCTGCTACGGAGGCCGTGGCCCGCTCGCCGCATCACCGCGCCCGCAGAGGATCCCAACCCCACACCTCCGCCACCGCGCCGAAGCCGCCGCCTCGCCCCGGCGCCCACCCTTCAAATACGGAAGCGTTCCCTCCCCTCCCCCTCCAGCTCGCCCACTCCTCTGTCCTCTCCCAGTCTCATCTCCATTCTCCTCGTCGCCTCCTCTCCTCTCCTCGGCGTCGGACAAGGGACCCCGCGAGGAACCCGCCATTCCCAGGAAGCAGCCATGCTCCCCACGCCGTCCTCGTCGTCGGCGACACTGGTGCCGCCGGTGGGCGCGAACACGCCGCCGGCGTGGCCCGGCGAGGCGGCGTACCAGGCCGCGACTAGCAGCGGCTCGGGGCAGCAGCAGCTGGCCATCAGCAACGGGGTGCTGCTCGCCGCGGTCATCTTCCTCTTCATGGTCGTCGTCTTCGTCTTCCTGCTCTACCTCTACGCCAAGCGCTACCTGGGCGCCAACCCGCTCCTGGCGCCCGGCACGCCGTCCTCGCGCTTCGTCTTCGTCGCCGCCTCCCCGCTCCCGCAGCGCGGCCTGCCCGCCGCCGCCCTCCGCTCCCTCCCCGTCACCGTCTACGGATCCGCCACCGCCGCGGCCGCCTCCCCCGGGAAGGAGAGGGAGCGGCTCGAGTGCGCGGTGTGCCTGTCCGAGGTGGCCGACGGCGAGAAGGTGCGGACGCTTCCCAAGTGCGCGCACGGCTTCCACGTCGAGTGCATCGACATGTGGTTCCACTCCCACGACACCTGCCCGCTCTGCCGCGCCCCCGTCGCCGCCGACCTCGGCGCCCTGCCAAGGGAGGAGCCCGTCGAGTTCCCCGTCTTCCCCACCAACGTCCTCTTCTGGGGCACCCACGACGACGTCACCAACGCCGGCCTCGCCGCGCCGCCGCCGCCGACACTGCCTCCCCCCTTCGCCGGCACCTCCTCCACGAGCTCCTCCGCCTCGGGCCGCCGGAAGGAGAACCTGGTCATCGACATCCCGACGCGGGGCGTGGCCATAAACACCCCGCCCATGAACTCCCCGCTGCCGGCGAGCCGGATGCCCGGAACCGCCGACGACATGCGGTCCCCGGTCTCCGCCCGGCTCCGCTCCATCCGCCGACTCCTGAGCCTCGGCAAGCAGGCCGTGGTCGGCACGTCCTACAGCCCGCGCGCCGCCGCCGCCGCCGGCGACATCGAGCAGGGCGTCGCCGGAGCCGAGGCCGCCCGCCCGCCCAAGACGCCCAAGACTCCCCCATCCGCGAACTGATCCGGATCTCCGAGCTCCGGGTCGCATTTGGCCCCACCTCGCCGATCACCGGAGCAGCTGCGCGGACATGTGTTCATTCTTTCTTTCTTCCCTTTTCCCTTCCCTTCTCGATTAGTAAAAAAAAAAAGCAGAGAGAGGAATTTTGGCCCGAAATTCTGGTGTAAACCAAAGTAGGCAGACGTCGGTGTTCATTGGTTGGTGGTGTGCTGGTGTTGGTGGATAATTGACCAATTTGTTCATACATGTTGACGAGATCGTTCTTGAACTTCATTTTTGACTTGTTTGGCCTGCTCGTCAGGGTACTTCCTCCCTTGTCGCTTCGTTAAGAGGATCACGTGTTTCAGCTAAACACTTCCTCCTCAGCAAGCCATCGTTTTTTACTCCGTACATTACTACAAGGTGCGAGTAAAGTAGGTCTGTCACTACCTGATGTCACTCGCTAACCATCCTCGTCAGGATCAGGATACTACTCAGAAATGATCAGATTCTGCAGCAGGAGCTCAAAAGGTGGTTCCCGATTGACGGAAAGGCTCAGAGGTAGGACGAGTGGAAACTGGAAAAGTGGGAATGCGCCTAACAAAAAGTCCTATGGCGATTCAGGAGTAGCAAGTGTGCAGGGGACACGGTCTGCGCGTTTCAGGCAAAGGAAGTTGGTTCGTGCTGACGGGACCCTGTCCCCCCAACAGATCGGCACTGTTGGGTTCACCGGACCAGAGCAGCTGCAGATGATGGCGTCGGAGATTCAGAGGTTCCAGTTGCTTCAAGCATCGCCCCACAAATCCCAGACCTTTTTATGAGGCAGGCCAGGCCAGGCCTGAACCTGAAGGTTGTCGCTTCCGTGAAGCCACTCTCCTGCTGCTGCTCCTCGTCCAGTTCCGCCGCTCCGTCGCCGACTGATCGCTTGCCGAATGAAACACGGCGCCGCCGGGCGTTCGCCGCGGCGTTTGAAAAGTTGGAACGTGGGTCGAGCCGTAGATTAAGCCGCGGTTGACCTGAAGAAGCCGCACACGCGTGATGCCTCTCGAGTCCCGATCTTCTCCTTCGTAGTAGCAACCGGCGGTCGCAGGCCGGTCAACCACGCATCGTATTATATACACACGCATCGCCGTGACGACGTCGTCGTCGTCGTCGTGCCGGGCAATTGCTCCCACGATCGGGGCGGCGTCGCGTTCTCGCGAGCGGTGATGCGAAGTTTCTTGGCCGCACAGGTCAGTCACTCGGGTCGGCCTCGCCCGCGGGAACAGAACAGGTCGTCGGAGCCGGCTGAATCCTTTAAAGGCCGGGTGTTTGGTCGGGCGTCGCTCTCCTGGCCTGGCTCTGTGTTTGTTTCCGTGTTTACCTGTCCGCGATTTCACACTAAACTGAGCACTAGTGCTGTGGCTTTCTGGAGCTAGCAGTCCCGACGCGCGCGCGTGTGTGGATGCGATGGCACGCACCTGTATCTAGCGAGATGGGGATTTTGTTCGTGCCTGCATGATAAGGCTCTGCGTCAGTTGAAGCTAAATCGAGCTTAGTGGTGATGAGGGTGCCTTTTGTTTTGTTTAAGACGCAGATTGACCCGGGATTCTGGTATGATTAGGGCGGCCGGCTTGTGTATGTGCTTGGGAATAATGAAGGCGCAGGAATATGAGGGGAATGGACAGTCGGGAGTTGCCTACACGAAATCGGGAAGGGAACTGCTTGCTTGTCATGGCCTCACGTCAGTCACACGACCACGCTGCCGCAGGCGTATGCGTACGGAGCCGGCCGGTAGCGCTGCGTCAAGCCACCACCTCACCTCACCTACCCCGGGTCCCCGGGGAGTGTTAAATCCGGCGCCCAAATTCTCTCGCCGAACAGGAAGGGTTTAGGTGTGCGGCTGGCAAACGCGACGGCGCGGCGAGGTGCGGTTCGTCCCGGGCTTCCCGGCTCCGGCCGCAGGCGATTACTGTGCTGCGCCTAGCCGCCGCGCCGTGCGCCGGCGTGAGCGTGGCCCGTGGCCGCGGCGACGCACGTAGCCTGGTCGTGCGGCTGGGGGAGTGAGTAGGAGGAACTTGAAGGCGCGGCGCGGCACGTCCGCCACAGTGCCGAGAGTAGTGGGCTCTGCGGCTGCCAACCGTAAGTCACCACCAGCGATAAAACTGCTTCTACAGATGTCTCATTAAAACGGACCCAACAGACAAAATTACGTAAGGACCGACCGTCGTCACCTCGCAAAATGCGGAGGCAACACGATCTGTGAAAAATATCCTGAGACCAACCTCAGCACAAGATCAGAACTTTGATCTCGCCAAAACTTAAGTGCAGAACATGGATATCAGTGTGTGAGCTACCATAAACAGTAAACTGCTCCTTCACGAGCAGGTACTCTGAAAATTGCTATACTGAATATACATTGCGCATTTGCGCTGTTAATAACAAAAACCAATCCTTTTTTTTTTGGGACAAAAACCAATCCTGATGAAGCCTCTCATCATGCCACCATGTCACGGTTAAGGGTGCAAAAGCCAAAAGACAACTAAATGGCCAAAACGCTCTACTTTTGCCCAAAAGCTGTATTTGCTCTAGTACAAAAGCAAAAGCACCATCCCCTACTTTCAAGTACTTTTGGGTTAAAAAATTAACCACGTACCACTGGTTACATAGGTAACGGTTCGTTTTTTTCGATCTATTTCTCCCGTAGTCCTCCGTCACAACCATCCGCCTCCCGCAGTCATCCTTCGAGCGCCGCCCCCGTGGCCCGTCGCCCTCCGCTCCCGGTCATCGGCCCTCCGCCCCCGGTCACCAGCCGTCGCCCCCAGTCGTCGGCCGCCGCCCCCGATCACCGGTCCGCCTCCCGCCTACCCCAGTCGCCGGCCCGCCGCCCCCGTCGCCGGTCCGCCTCCTGCCTACCCGCCGTCGGCCACCGCCCGCCGCCCCCGGCTACCGCCCCGCCGCCCGCTGCTCCCGGACGCCCGTCGTACCCCGCCGGAGCTCCCTCGCGCTGCCGCACCCCACCGGAGCTGCCTCGCGCCGCCGCACGGGCCGGTCACGGCGCCCCGGCCCTCTGTGCCGCACCGCCGCCTGCGCCAGCTCCTCGAACGTGAGGACGTCTGCCGCGTCTGGCGCGGCCACGGCGGAGGCGTCGAGCAGCCGTCGCTTCCTGCCGGCCTCCACGGGCGCACGGCCGCGACGCGCCAGCAGGCCGTCGAGGAAGGCCGGGTGCCCGACGGCGCGCGCCAGGAAGGCCGTGCACTGCTCCTGCCGCCGCTCTGTGCCGCGCACACGGCACTCCATGTCCAGCAGTTGCGCGCGGGCCTCCTGCTGTAGCGCCTCACCTCACCAGCCCCAGCGCTAGTGCCTCCCAGTCTCGCCGCAGCCCCTCGAACTCGCTCTCGCGGATGCCGCTGCTCCCGCTCGCGCCGACCTTCGCACCCGACGACGACGACGCGTAGCGCCGCGCCAGCGACGAATGTTGGTGAGGAGGTGGCGTTGGCCGGGAGGGAGCTTGCCTGTGGTGGCCTTGACAGCGAAGGCGATGGAGGGACCGGAGAGCGCGACGAGGCCAGAGATCTCGCCGGCGGTGAGGGCCGGATTGGCAGGGAGAACGTGAAGGAAGGGAAGGAGAGCGGGACCCGCTCGTCAGTGAGAGAGGGAGAGAGTTGAGTGGGGTGAACTGTAGATGACATGTAGGGTCCACTCGACAATTTATTCAAAAGCTACAGCTGGTCTAACCAAACAATTTTTTGGTTTTCCCACAGTTGCTGTTTTTCTACAGCCCACAGCTCACAGTAGGTTTTCCAAAAGTCACAGCCCAACCAAACACAAATATTCGCAAATATTCGCACAGGCACAACCCAGCCACAACCCAGCTTTTCTCACAGCAGCCAAATATTCGCACAGGCTTGAAGAACTGAATTCAATTACCTAACCCGTTCGTTAAGCGCTGCAAATCCGCGATGAGGTAATCACCACAGTCCACAGGACATACAGACATACACTGTCTCAATTCTCAAAAGCCTCATTCTTTTTTTTCCTTACTAATAATTATCTCTCAGCATAAGAAGCCGGTGAAACAGGTTTACTGTTTGCAAACATCACAGTAAAGTGGCAGTTCTGCTTGGGCCGTAGCATTTTTCTGTATGGGTGTGATTGTGAAATGCAGATTACGGTCATATTTGGAACAGCTTAAATCCTACTTATGGTTAAAATAAGTTAAAATTAGCAGCCAAACAGCTTCTTTTGGTCGCGCTTCTCCCCACCGTTCCCATTTATATTAAAACGCAGAAGTTGGATCAAACCTGGGAACGCTTTTTTATTTTTGTGCAGCTTATTTGAGAAGCGCTTCTCCCCACCGTCGTACAAAACTGTGCCTACATCACCCAAGATACTTTGCGGTAAATCATCCAAATGGCTAAGTGCTCATTGAACTACACTAGCTGTTTTCCAAAATATCATTTAGTCTCCGACCTTCTTCCAGAGGACCTTCCGGAAAAACTTCTTTTATCCACAGCATCTGCAATTCTGCATGTTCCGTACAGCTGGGAAATTAGGGAGTTCTATGTTGAGTTCTAAATTTCAGAAGTTTGTCTTCGAAGCTGACTTATGCAAAACAGAAGACGCATCCAAGTATTGGCAAGTGAATATCAGGAGGAATACCAGTTTCTAACAATAAGACCTGTGCGTCTCTTCAACATTTTTTTTCTAGGCGCAATAGCAGAGCTGTAATTTAGTGTTGTTTCCACCTTTGAAACCTTTAAATCAACGAAGCGTCCGGATCAAGTGGCTTTAAAAAAAAGTCCCGGGGGGGGGGGGGGGGGGGGGGGGGGAGGAAGCAGACAGGAGTACTAAATTTGTTGTACAACTTCCATTCATTTTCTGACTAGAGGCTCATAGTACTAAATCTGTTGCACAGACGGAGAAAAGGTCTCATTTCAGGCAACAAAGGGCGTGATTGGTTTCAGTACAAGCGGAGCCTGGCTCGTTCCACGGATGCGGGCTCCCGCTTGGCTAGGCTCTACAGGTGCAGCAGGCCTTTGTTCGGTGGACGTTTGGTGGGGAATTTGATTGGTTACCTGTTTAGCAGCATCGACCGGCCTTTTCCTCAGTCTGTGCACGCTTCCTAAGAGCTCATTGTCGCATGGCCGGAGCCTGGCTCTGAGGAAACGAGCTTTTCCTCCGTGCAGGCTCGAGGTACCCAATCACCCTACCCTTGCATCATGAGAGCCTGGCTTAGGTTGTATGCGGGCAACCAATCAACCCCAAAGTGTTCTCTGCATAAGGTTTTGATGGCCTCGTCCCTGTGAAATACATCACATAAAGTGGTCACAGTAGCACTCATGTAGTTTTTGCATGGCATCTTTTTAGATACTAAAGACTTGAATCGCATGTTAGATTTATCCCTTATTCCCTTAAGAGCTATAATCTTCGGCAATTCACATATATCTGGGTGGCCTCTGAGTCTGCATTCGCTGGCTGATTGTTTTGCCAGTTTGCCACCATCTTGGTCATTACTCATCATTCTGAAAGCTGTGTATGCATCATCTGCATAACATGTGATCATTAATTGGCACTGCAATTCTGCAGCCCTGAATTGCAGCCCTCATGTACGTATACCTTCGTGGCCTCGTGAGCATTGCCGCTACATAGGAATCAAAGGCAGGGCACAAGGCCATTGCAGCACATCATTTACCGGGAAACTGGGAACCCAGTAGTGGCAGTACATTTCGAACCTTAAAACATATTCACATATCAGTATAGAAATATACTCAATTAGATTAATTGGTCTGCTACCTTGAAATAATATTTAATGATAATTTTAAGTTACAAACCACCAATTATTTAATCAGTACCTAAAACCAACAAACGGGCAGGCGCACACAACCCTACCAAGTATGGTTAATGTCAAGACTAGTAGCCTACCACAAACAGCCTACAACAGTTGAGCATCCTTTATACACATGTCACGGTGCATCATACAATGTACGGTAGAAAAAAAATGGAATGCTTGTAACAAGCTCCTGCCTTGTTGGCTGCAACATCAAGCTTCAATTAGAGAGGAAGTGCACCCGGGCGAGGGGGTACTCCTTCCCAGCTACCCAAACGCCAGTCTGTGACCACTGCACGTCCTCCCATTCTAGGTTATCCTGCAACACCTGCATCGTCACCGAGGAAACAGATGACAATGTAAGTATGTTTCCGCCTGCCAAAACGGTTTGAAGTCTCACAAACGAAGCGGAAATACCTCAAGTTGGTCTGCTGGTAGCGGGATACCGATGGAACGCATGGCACTTTCAGGCATGGCCTTCTTGCAACGAGACCATCGGAACACATCCCGGAGTTCATGGTCCACAGAGCCTCTGTCCCCATTTTGCGAATGGTGACTACTGTTCTGGTGTTTCTCCGGTTCCGCATCAGATGCATTGGAATTTGATCCAATACTTCGAGGCTTCTCTCCACTGAAGCAGAGCTCGTACCTGTGGAAACTTGTAACAAAATTAAAAGAACAGTGAGTTCCATGAAAGTACAACTTGCAAAGCAACCAAAGTTCAAGATGCAAAGAACATATCATTCAGAACTAAAAAAATAGTGGGAAAAGCTCATACCTATTAAAGTGTGTTTCCAAGTATATTACTTCTCCTTTCTTCAGTCTAGCAGAAGTATAAAGAGACTTTTTCAATCCCTTATCTGCCACAATGCTTATACTATATTTTAACCTGAAAGAAAGAAGTGTCAGAACATACAAAAAGGCCAATAGGAGTAGCCTCAAACTAAAACAAGAGAACTAAAAGAGAGATACTATAAGCAAACGACTAGGATTATATTTTACCAAGAGAAGATTTAAAGCATGCTATGGAGATGGCAACACGCGAAAACCAGTACTGGACAAAAATCTTAGTGAACTAGTACAAATCAAAGATCTCAGAAACATACCACGGCTCATTGCAGAGATTGTACTGTATTGTCACTTCACGAACAAATCTTTGTTGACGCAATGCATTCTGCATCAACCATGTTGGAAAATTCTTAGTTTAGAATAGATAAAATGTTTCTGGTTATGTAATATACTGCAAACTTAAATAAACATATAAATTGGGAATAAAGTTGCGAAGCAAAAAAAAGATTGAGAAGAAAATTACAGAAGCTGCAGCTCTTGTTGTCATTGTACGCTCCACTGCAACTGGAGCAAGTGTAGGTTCCACAGCTGACGTGTGGCTAAGGCGCGGCTCAAGATCAATGGTGCCGCCACCTTTCTGCAAAGCAAGTAAAAGACGCTAAGCAAACATTATATAAAACAGTGATCAGTAAAAGGGTTCAAAAGGTAACCACGAGTCCAAGAACAGGAGGCATGGAAATGTTATATATCCCGTGGACCCTTGATACCTTAACAATGCAGCAGCGTTCTATGCGAAAGCTACAGCCAATCCCAGCACCCCAAGCACGTGAACGTACATTGTTCCTCAATGTTGAAGTATAACCTGGGATAAATACCAAGTTTTATGAGTCCTTATTCAACCATCTATCCAAACCAAGTCTGACAGAACTGTAACAAAATGAATGGAAACTTACTCTCTTGTGGTGGTAGAACTCGAACAGTTGCACGAAGCTCTTGGATGGCAGATGGTGGAGGGGAGGATGTAGGCGAACAGTAACCGGTATGCATTAGCACTAAAACAAACACACATTAGAAGATAAAAAAACATCCCAAACTATTCAGAAATTTGGAACAGTAAGCAGGAATTTACCAGCCACAAGATCTGAATCATTTGTGTATATATCTGTTCCCCAAAGCTGAGCACCCTTTACCTGCACAACAGAGATTTCAGCAAATGAATAAAGGAGCTAAATGAGAACTGCAAGCATGGCAAATATATTTAGGAAAGTTCAAGACAAATGGAAACATGCTGGTATGCATAAATGCAGCTGGAAGAAAATAGCAACCACATCCACAGTTCAGAACAATCAAGTGAATTCAAAACTGAAGGAAGCTACAATAATATTATACGTAACAGAGTTGCTGACAGAGCTACAGTATCAACATGGATCATGGAGATAGCCAAAGTGACCAAAATAGAGATTGTCTGCCAACTAGGTATACTCACTTGACGATTAGTAGAAGTAACAAATTCCGCAGGTATCCGAATTTCAAGAGTAGGACCATTTTGTAGACTTTCAGCATTTTTAGCATCCTGAGTTACTTCAAACTCTTTCCATGATTTCAGCAGCTCCTGCATGCACTCTCCAGCTTTATAAACAATGGCAGGCACCTCAGATTTACCTGCAATCAAGAGGAGACTGAGATAACAAAACAAAACCTAAGTTTACAGAGCCACCCATAAATCATTTTGTGAACATTGCAACATGGTGCTCATCGTTTCTACATTGTACCTGCTATGGGAAACATGCATGCATCAGTATTAGGTAGGCTATTAGTACTAGGAAGGTATTTGTATTTAGCATTGTTGTCAATATCGAAGGTACTAGTATTTAGCATTGTTGTCAATATCATGATTCTGTGCTCCAATTTTACATGTTTACGATCTTGATTCAGGACCTTAATTCTACAATTCTACTTGATAGAATCTACATTTCTACTATACCTATGCTTAAGATCTTATGATTCCGATCTTACCTGAAGACCACCGATTCGATCTAGAATCTACGATTTTGACAACCTTGGTATTTAGTACTAGGAAGGCATTAGTTTTTAGTACTAGGAAACTTATTCTTGGGAGCCCAAAGCTATCCTAGTGCCGTGAGATAGCTGTTGGAGGGTTGGAAACATAGGACTGGCAGTGGAGTTCACGGAAAGTAGAGGATGATTTTGGCAGCTGGTTTTAGTGGTTAATGGCAATAAATTGGATGCATAAGCACAGCTACAGGGAAGGGCGGATTGGGCAGTAATAACAGGGTGGAGCAGCGATAAAAGGATGCAATTGCAGTGAAAAGTGACCATGAAGGACTGCGGGGGTCAATTTTGGTGGCAATGGAGGGAATTGGAGGGTACGGGCGGCGACAATTTGAGGGCTGCTGAAAGTAATCAAGGTGGAAAGCTGAAGAAGCGGAGCAGAAGAGCAACGTACCAAATAGAGTTAGGACAACAGAGAGAAGGGATGAGTGCAGAAGCAAGTTGAGTGGCAGCAAAAATTTGGTTGCTAGCAGAGGCGTCAGCCGATTTTTGAGGGTAGGGAGGGTGGTTGTGGTTGCTTGCGGTGGCGATTTGAGGATTTCTGGGCAATGGCAGCAAGCACACAATGGCTGCAGGAGTGGAGCCGAGCAAACAGGCAACGAGAAGCGGTGGTGGATATTTTTTACAGGTGGACAGCGGTAGACACGGTGACTGAGATACCAAATATCACGGAACCAGGTGAATACAGCAAGATGGAAGCTGATCGACCTCTAATCTTCAGGCCTCCCCTGTCGAGAAGATGCTCAGCCATCAAGATTCCTTCCTCTCCCTCAGATGCATGGTCTGCCTTTGTAGTGTTTAGGCACCAGCCAATATATCACGCCCGACTTGACTCCTAAGAATAAACTTCCTAATACTAACAACCTTCCTAAGAAGGACAGGCCTGGCGCAGTGGTTAAAGTCACCCCACCGAGCCAAAAGGTCCTGGGTTCAACGCGGTTTCTCTGCATGCAGGGGAAAGGCTTGCCTCGGTTATTCCTTTTTTTTAACAACCTTCCTAAAACTAGCATAGGCCTCCTAATACAAATAACCTTCCTAAAACTAGGATAGCCCTCCTAATACTAATAACCTTCCTAGTACTGATGCACAAATTGTTTCCATAACAGTACCCGTTTTCCTCACCACCTCGGTTTAACCAGCAGAAGATGGAAAAGCGCACTAAAACAGGCATGCACTGTAAAATGCATTGTCCCCAACATAAAAATGTAAGGAACTTCCAACGTCGGAGTGCGAGTTTTGAGTTGTAAAGTATTCTGTGAAGGAAATATAAAATGAATATACAGAGACACAAATCTTATAATTACTCCAGTTCCAAATCGAAGCACCAGTATTCACTGATTCAGCAAAGAATGTCAATATTTGACTAACCTTGAGTCCTGCACGACAAAACAAAGAAAATAAGATTTATTGATGACTAGTCATCACTCATTAATAATCTCAAACAGCATATTAATATAATTTCCAGAAATGGAGAATGCCATGAAACCTCATTTACATTATTATGCTTTTGGGAAAAAAAAACTTTGAATATAGCAAGATGCAGCATTAAGCTTACCCTTCGCCATCACGCATTCGGGATCGAAATCGAGGTTCACGCTGCGATGCTTGACTACCAACCCTCGGTCGCACCATCCTCCTGCGTTGGACACTTCCAAAAACATCCTTATCTTTCTCCATATCTCCTTCGGTGCCATTATCATCTGATTCTTTGTCATTATATTTGCTTCTTTGCTCATGCCTGTCTCCTGCATCCACATCCTTCTCTCTTTTCTTGTCCTTAGGATCCCTATCATGAGTTTTCCATGCATCATCCTTAATCACCTTAGATTCTGTTGTTGTATTCTCATGCTCAGCACTCTTAACAACTCCATCAGATGAAGCTTTCTCCAGTATTGTGTTATCCTTTTCAATTACTACAGATGAATCTTTCTTAGAAGAATCCTTCTCCCTATCGTTTACTTCCTTGTCCCTCAGGGAATCTTTTCTTTCCCTGTCGCATTTTTCAGCATCCCTATCTTCCCTTTGCATTTCTCTTCGCTCAACACCACTACCTCCAAGCTGTATACCAGTCCTACGATCATTTTTATCACTTTCTCTTGCACCAAAGTCCCTATGTTTCTCATCCTTCTTTTTTCTGTCCTTGTCTCTGAACTTATCTTCACTTTTTGGTTCAGCTTTGTTGTCACCAGCAGATTCATGTGCGTCTTTTGAATTACGTTCTTCCATGGAAGTTGGACCTTTGGGAGCTTCATCGGTGCCTTGCAAACCAGGACGGGACACACGCCAATCCACATTATCAGATGGCTGTTCAAAATACCTTTTACCCCTATGTTCCTTGTTGTCTTTCCAGCCTAAGTTTGATGGAACAGTAGAATGACTATCCTTGTCAAATTTGGTATCACCTTTATAATCAGCATGACCCCTCCTGTCAGTCCTTATTTCACTTTCATCTGCTCTATTGTCTACCTTTGCATCACTCTCAACTTTATTAGCCGGAAATTCAATTCTGGGATCACTATAGACATCACGTCCATCAGCTTTCGTCTCACGATCATCCATCTTAGTGTCCCATGCATCTTTGTTTTGCTTTGATTCTAATCTGCTGTCAGATGAGATGGGGTGTTCAGCAAAGTTGGTGGAGCTACCAGGCATCCGATGGGCCAGGGGTGGCCTCTTATCATCACGGGGCTCAACACGTTGAATTTTGGCAAATCTACCATCATGTTCAAAAGAACCATGGAAATCACTGCTGCTCGATGGAATAGCTTTCCCAGGACTCGAATACAAGCTGCTGTCATCCAAAGGCCGTTTTGTAGGTGTAGAGTGGCTACCCTCCTCATGCAACCTCTTTGGAGCACCACTCATGTTTCCTCCAGAATGCAAATTAATACTTCAAGAATAACCCAGATACAAAAGGAAGGAGCTCAATGCCTTTAATGCAATTCACTGCAAGAAAAATAGATCAGGAAAGGTCACAGCAGTTACCTAACTTTTTTATTTAGAGACATGAAATTTCAGAAAATCACACATCTAGAACAAGTAGCAACAAGGTGTGGTGAAGCGAGGTGCTCAACATAATTCAAATATAAATTTATGGTCCCTTAATTTCAGGATATGGTCCTGTTTGTAATGTAGTAATGCTTCGTTCTGAAACTCTCAATTGACCAATCATTTATGGTAAAAAATGAACCCAGCCACTTGTTTACACTTGAGAGGCCAATGAAAAAAAATCCGAACCGGGGGGGGGGGGGGTGATGGCAGAAAGCAGGACCCTATACATGGAAATTATACTAATACATGTTTAACCAAGTACACAGTAATATAGAAAGAAATAAATCTAGAGGGATCTTACAGCATGGAAATATACACAGGAAAATGATTGTAACATGAATTGTAAAAGTAGTACAGAATATGTACCATGAAAAGGTATGTTCGGGAAAAATGAAAAGAGAGCATATGAATGTAAACTTGTAAAGCATGCTTATCAATTGCATATTTTCATTCTATTAGGTGAAAAGCATCAGACTCCAGCAGAAATATCAGACCAGTAATTGTCAAAAATATTCAAACAAATTATGAACTAGCTTTGAATAGGAGCGCATGGAAACAGCAAACCATGTGGCTGAACCATGACCTAGGCGATCAGTCTGCATTACTGTTACTACTATCATTACTATTACTAATGGGGGAAATGGATCGAATTCATGTTAGATCAGATTTTTTTTGGCTGGCTTGCGAGGTAACAGTATGTTACCTAACCTAACAGAACAATCTCATAGCCGACTGGCTTTTCCATGTGTTCCTTGGACCATTCTAATTTTACAACTCAAGTGCGCTTAAAGGGGTCACAGCATAGCAGATCATCTGACCACAAACCCTAGCTAGACAATCCACCCCTAACCCCCAACAAGGCAACAAGCACTGAATAAGCTACTGCCATATTGTAAGAAATGGGAAAGGTGGAAGCTTGCAAGCTCGAAATGGATGATGGAAACAAAATGGTGCTGCAAAATGCAAAATGGTTCAAGCCTCACGCTGCAGAAGGCATAGCCTAGCCTCCTTTCACTCCAGCACATCACGGCAGTAGTCCACATAAACCCTAACTATTCTAGCAGATCTAGAACATCCACAGAGGCGGACACAGTATTGGACATGGGTGTGCACATGTACACCCAACAATTGTTGCAAAAAGAATCGAATTTAGTAGGTAAAATCATGGTCAGATCCAAATACAAATACCGTACGCTAGGGGTTTGGGTGTTCAATTTCGCGCAGCAGGACGGGAAGGGAGGGGAATGGGCGGGCATACCTCTGTCGGATGCCCGTCGCCGGCGAAGCGCCCGCCGCCCGACGAAGAACTGGCGGGCAGCGCAACTCGCCCTGTCGTCACCGGTAGGAAACGAAGGCCGAGACCGAGAAAGGGGAGAAGAAAGTGGGAGAAGGAGCGTCCCTATCTCTCTCTATATATATCTTCCGTGCGATGGGAATGGTGGGAATCGCAGGCCCAGTGCGGCCCGAGAAGCGACCGCGCCCGCGCCCGCGCCCGCCGAAACCCTAGCGCAATCCTCCCGCCCGCACGCGGCAGCTCAGTTGGGGATCCACAGCTCCGCACGGGGATCCAATCAAACCAGAAACAGCCTGTGCCGCGGCTGATCGGGAGGGGCCAATCGAGCTAGGTAATCGAATCGGGGACAGCGCGGGAGCGGATTTGGTGGGATCGGGCGGCGGGAAGGGGGAGGGGATCGGGAGCGGATCGGCGGCCGCGTTCCCCGGTGCGAGGGGAGAAAGCAAAGCAAATCCAAGCCAAGGGTGGTGGTCTAATGGGGTAGGGAATTTTTTATTCGTCCAGCGGATTCTTAACGGCGCGTCATCTGCTTGGAGATTCGTGCGGTGCGGCGTAGCTGGTCTGGCCGGCTGCAGCTGTCAGCACGCTGACGGAGCGGACGCTAGGTGCACGCGGTCTATGCGTAGGTCTCCCGTTTGTTTTTTTCCTGCGGGCTCCTCCCAAATCAAATTATTATTCGTTTTAACTTTTATAGGAAAAGAAGGCTTGACTTTTATAGGAAAAGAAGCCGAGAAAGCGGAGAAGAAAGTGGGAGAAGGAGCGTCCCTATCTCTCTATATATATCTTCCGTACGATGGGAATGGTAGGAATTGCAGACCCAGTACGACCCGAGAAGCAAATGACAGCAGCAGAGGCCTAAATAAAAACAGTGAAGAAGATCAGCCTAAAGGCTCAAATGTTGATTGCATTACTTTGTTTCCCTTTCCTTTTTTCAACATATTCCAAGTCTTTTTTCTGTTTTCAACCAGAATAAGTGGAACACGTGAATACCAAAAATAGGCTGCAACATTGTGCGGACACTTTAGGATATGCAAATCTAATTATGAAGTTTCATGAAAGCACCAAAGACTGAGACACTATGCACAGATGCAAATGAAGAATATATGGGATATATTGAAGAGGGTGTATACACAATACAGTGGAAGACTCTGAATTTTTCGGCAGGGATCCTACAACTGGATGTGTTAGTGCTGGTGTTGATTGGTGGACATAGGAAAATGTGATCAGTAACCTTTTAGACTGCACCACTTTGTAATGCACATCAATTACCATATTCTTTGCTGTTGTAACATATAACATATATTCGTCATCTCAAACTTTTAGACTATGCAAGGTTGTATCATGTTTAAAGATGTACCACTTGAGCACGAAGATAATCCCTAGATCATGTTTGATTCAATTATATATACAAATGAGAGCTTATCTGTACAAAATGTTAAAGTAGTTTTCAAGAAATGTCGAATATAGTATTTTGAAATGTTGATTATATAACTCCAACATTTTAAATATACTACTTCAACAGTTTTATAGATCAACATGTTGTCTGGAACGTTGAAAGGCTTGTTAAATATAATTATTAAAAGACACAACATGCTTGTTTGCTGACTAGTGCACCAGTTTCATATATATCAACCTGAGGTTTTCTCTTTAAAAGGACACAATAGGCATGTTTACTGACTTGCATCTCCAAATTTCCCAAATCACAAAAAAACAAAACAAGACAAAAAAAAATTGCTACTGATTTACTACTTTCATTTTTATATAATAAAAAGAACTCATGACAATGACTCTTGCAGTCTTGCTTTGAAATTCTTTCTTGGAAGGAACACTTTGATTTTTATATAACAAAAGGATACCTACTAGTAAATGCAGCAAAAGTTGAACACACTCCCATTGGACTCCTAATCCCCTGTTTTACTATCACTTACGAGACTGTTTGGATGGATCTTATTCTTGAACTAAATTCAAGCATAAAACAAAATGTTGTTTTGTGCACGGCCCAAAGTGTGCGTGTGTCATGACAGTGTTGACTCACTATGCTGTGAGGACTAGGATAACGAGTATCTGAGGATAGATGTCCCTATCAAAGCAAGACAAAACAAAATTTAAAGTATAACAAGACAGAAAGTGTGCAACACAATCCTTATTCACCCCAAGGCTTTTGAAATCGGACCCTCCAGACATATATGATTGTAAAAAGTGGTCCTAAATAAATATCTAAGTTGTTTTGCACCATTTGCATATATCCATAATCTCTTATACTTTATGATGGATGTTGTAAAATATCGACTAGAAAAAAAGAAATCTTGAAAATGGGTGATGTGACCTGGCTCTCAACTCTATCGAGAACTCAGCTCCTAGCGAGATCTGAGGTTTTGAAGTTTGAACCCAGGTACTCCCTCCATCCCAAATTACTTTTTTCTTGGATTTTCTACTTTTGTCATGTATCTAGACTCAACATATATTTAGGTGTATCGTAAAATCTATATATTTAGAAAAGCCAAAGTACTTATCACTTATGCTAGAGCTATAGATGCAAAAAATATACATTAAAATAAGAGGATAAACAAGAGACATGTTTATCTTTGAAAAAATAAAAAAGAACAAGGCATACAAAGTTGTAGCAGATATCTTGATTCTTGAACACCGATGTAGCAAATTATGAGTTAGATAGTATGTGAATTCAATACAGTGTTTGATAATAATATTTACCTTCATGTTTTTTCTATGTGAATGTGATATTCCATCCCCACATTTTACTACTAATATTCAAGTTAAAGTAATAATATACACATGTGATTCTGATAGTAAATCTAGTAGTAAGTTCTTGTAGTAGCGGTGCAAATGACCATCATTGATAATACTATCTTTCTTTACTTCCAATTGCAAAAAGTGGCACTTTAACTTTTCTTTAGGCTTAGCAAACTCTAGCGAAGGACTATTGAGACATTCATTTTGTCTGCTCTCATCCGGGACCATGGATTTAAAGATTTTTTAGGCTCCACTCTGCATCAGTAGTGGCATATTTGCTGACTTTCGTGGCATTATATTTGGAGTACCATGAAAGGCGAAAGCGATGTTCCACCATGCGGTACAATTGATGAAAATTCAGTGCTTATCATGTCATTAAGGGCCTGATTGGTTGGCTGCCAAAATTCTGGCATGCCAGAGTTTTGGCAAGCCAAATTTTTGACCACTGCTTGATTTGTTATCAAAATTTGGCAACCTCTCACATGTATCTTACCAAAATATTGGCAAATTTTTTGCCCAAATTTTGGCTTGCAAAAATTTTTGGCGTGCCTAAGAGCCTGCTTGGTTTGCTTTCGATTTTTGCCCAGTCAAAATGAGGGCATGGCAAAATCAGGGCTTGCCAAAATCGAGGCATGCCAAAGGTAGAGTAAGAAATTTGGGTATCACTTGGTTTAGTGATTAAATTTGGCAACCTATACCTTTTCCTTTAAGAAGTTTCCAGTAACTTGCCATGGATTTGGCTGAAAACATTGGTATATTTAGGTGTATCGTAAAATCTATATATTTAGAAAAGCCAAAATACTTATCACTTATGCTAGAGCTATAGATGTGAAAATAGTATACGTTAAAATAAGAGGATAAACAAGAGATATGTTTATCTTTGAAAACATAAAAAAAGAACAAGGCATACAAAGTTGTAGCAGATATCTTGATTCTTGAACACCGATGTAGCAAATTATGAGTTAGATAGTATGTGAATTCAATACAGTGTTTGATAATAATATTTACCTTCATGTTTTTTCTATGTGAATGTGATATTCCATCCCCACATTTTACTACTAATATTCAAGTTAAAGTAATAATATACACATGTGATTCTGATAGTAAATCTAGTAGTAAGTTCTTGTAGTTAGCGGTGCAAATGACCATCATTGATAATACTATCTTTCTTTACTTCCAATTGCAAAAAGTGGCACTTTAACTTTTCTTTAGACTTAGCAAACTCTAGCGAAGGACTATTGAGACATTCATTTTGTCTGCTTTCATCCGGGACCATGGATTTAAAGATTTTTAGGCTCCACTCTGCATCAGTAGTGTCATATTTGCTGACTTTCGTGGCATTATATTTGGAGTACCATGAAAGGCGAAAGCGATGTTCCACCATGCGGTACAATTGATGAAAATTCAGTGATTATCATGTCATTAAGGGCCTGATTGGTTGGCTGCCAAAATTCTGGCATGCCGGGGTTTTGGCAAGCCAAATTTTTGGCCACTGCTTGGTTTGTTATCAAAATTTGGCAACCTCTCACATGTATCTTACCAAAATATTGGCAAATTTTTTGCCCAAATTTTAGCTTGCCAAAATTTTTGGCGTGCCTAAGAGCCTGCTTGGTTTGCTTCCGATTTTTGCCTAGCCAAAATGAGGGCATGCTAAAATCAGGGCTTGCCAAAATTGAGGCATGCCAAAGATAGAGTAAGAAATTTGGGTATCACTTGGTTTAGTGATAAAATTTGGCAACCTATACCTTTTCCTTTAAGAAGTTTATAGTAACTTGCCATGGATTTTGTTAAAAACATTGGCATGCCAAATTCTTGGTAAGGAACTAAGTGATAACCAAACTTTCTAGGCATGAGTATAATTTGGTTGGGCAAATATTGGAACCCAATCTAAATTTTGGCAGAGAACCAATCAAACTCGAAGGTAGTGTTTGGTTCTGGG